>NC_059267.1:2206780-2209280 GCF_017591435.1 Portunus trituberculatus
GACACATAAAGGAATCAAGTGACATCTGGTGGACACTATACAAATTCTCTCCATTTCTTGTTTCTTATAAATTCCTTGATAAATTCTTAATTCTGTACTAATTATGTAGTTGTGTATTTTCTCGTCATAAGCGTGTGTGTGGCTGTCTGTCTGTCTGTCTGTCTGTCTGTTTGTCTGTCTGTCTGTCTGTCTGTTTATCTGTCAAGGCCGAATATATAGCTGTCTGTCTATCTGTCTGTTTAGCTGTTCAGTTGTCTGTTTGTGCATATCCTCTCTCCTCCTTTTTCCTCCTCCTCCTCCTCCTCCTCCTTCTCCTCATCCTCCTCCTCTTATCCTTTCTCTTCTCTCTCTTAGTATTCGTGTTATTATCATTAGCATTATCTACATCATTAATTTAGTACTTCATTTTATCTTCATCTCTTCTTCTTCTTCTTCCTTCTTCCTTCTTCTCTTCTCCTCCTCCTCCTCCTCCTCCTCCTCTTTATTCATCTCCCACTAAATATTCTTCCTCTTTGCATTAAAATTATCAACATTATTTGAACTGACACCTTATTTCATCATTATCCTCCTCCTCCTCCTCCTCCTCCTCCTCCTCCTCCTCCTCCTCCTCCTCCTCCTCCTCCTCCTCCTCTTCCACTCTTACTCTGTTCCTTCAAATGTAATCCGCAATAAAACAGAAGAAGACTTGAAGGTTTGTGGCCTCCTCCTCCTCCTCCTCCTCCTCCTCCTGCCGTATAATGACCAAAGGGGGTGAGAGTGCGAGAGTGAAAGAGGGGAGTGAGGGGAGAGGAGGAGAGGAGGAGAGGGAGAGTGATTATCCAAAAAGGGTGAGAGGAGAGAATAACAGGGTGTGAAGAAACGAGTCTTGGTTTAGCAGAGTGAGAGTCATGGCCTGAAATAACTCTCTCTCTCTCTCTCTCTCTCTCTCTCTCTCTCTCTCTCTCTCTCTCTCTCTCTCTCTCAGACATAAACATGCCTTCCTTCTTTAATTAATCGCCTTCATTATGTTTATTCCTTCATACTCTCTCTCTCTCTCTCTCTCTCTCTCTCTCTCTCTCTCTCTCTCTCTCTCTCTTTTGACTGGAGAGAAGAGAGAGAGAGAGAGAGAGAGAGAGAGAGGGTGTGCGTGAGAGTATGAAAACCTCAGGGGAGCCTCGAGGGAACAGGTGTCCAAATTATTCCCAGGTGTAAGGGTTCTCTCTCTCTCTCTCTCTCTCTCTCTCTCTCTCTCTCTTTCAGATATGCTACCTGAATAGAACATGAAGGAGAGAGAGAGAGAGAGAGAGAGAGAGAGAGAGAGAGAGAGAGAGAGAGAGAGAGAGAGAGAGAGAGAGAGAGAGAGAAAATACAGCTGTGAAATGTAAAAGGACTAGTGATATGTGACACCAACAGACATACAGACAGACAGACAGACAGACACACACACACACACACACACACACACACACACACACACACACACACACACACACACACACACACACAGACAGGACAAGGCGTGACAAGAAAAGGAAAAGCGTTGACACCACAGAAGGCTTTGTTCAACAGTAGTGAGACAGAGAAACAAACACACCAAAGACGAAAAATGAAGAAAAAAAGAAGAAAAAGAAGAAAAAAACTTCCACAACGATTGACAGGGAAGGAGGAAATAAAAAGGGGAAAAAAACAATAAAGTCAACTTGAAATACAGAAACATTCTCTCTCTCTCTCTCTCTCTCTCTCTCTCTCTCTCTCTCTCTCTCTCTCTCTCTCTCTCTCTCTGCTCTCTCGACCAGATATTTGGTGAGAGAGAGAGAGAGAGAGAGAGAGAGAGAGAGAGAGAGAATAAGAGAAGTGTGTGTGTGTGTGTGTGTGTGTGTGTGTGTGTGTGTGTGTGTGTGTGTGTGTGTGTGTGTGTGTGTGTGTGTGTAACCAGGAAAATAACAAAACCTTTCACACACACACACACACACACACATATAATCACTGTTATTGAAAGCGAAAGAAAACGAAGGTTGAGTCACGAAGGAGAAAGAAAACGAGATATGGAGAGGAGGAGGAGGAGGAGGAGGAGGAATAGATAAGAAGAAGAAGAAGAAGAAGAAGAAGAAGAAGAAGAAGAAGAAGAAGAAGAAGAAGAAGAAGAAGAAGAAGGAAAAGAGGATGAGAAGCCTATAAAAATAAATTCAAGTATACAACACTCAAAATCCTAAACCTTTCCTTCCTTCCTTCCTTCCTTCCTTCCTTCCTTCCTTCCTTCCTTCCTTCCTTCCTTCCTTCCTTTCCTTATCATATCCTTCGTCTATATATTCTTTTCTTCTTTCTAGTCATTTATCTAACCTCTCTCTCTCTCTCTCTCTCTCTCTCTCTCTCTCTCTCTCTCTCTCTCTCTCTCTCTCTCTTGCTTTCCCTTCTTCCTCCTCTTCTATTCCCTTTTATATTCCTTCGTTCCCATCAATTTTGTTTAAGTTAATTCCTCTCTATCAGGAGGCAGGAAGGGAGGGAGGGAACGAGAAGGAAG
>NC_059267.1:2219280-2224280 GCF_017591435.1 Portunus trituberculatus
AGGAGTAAAAAAAATAGTTGTTTCTCCTTTCAAATTATCTTTAACCTCTTTACCTGTGTTATTTGCAGGGGTAATTAGCAACGTTATTACCTGAGTTATTAAGGAGGAGGAGGAGGAGGAGGAGGAGGAGAAGGGCCACTGTCTCACGTATTTTTTTTTTCTGTGTGTGTGTGTGTGTGTGTGTGTGTGTGTGTGTGTGTGTGTGTGTGTGTGTGTGTGTGTGTGTGTGTGTGTGTGTGTGTGTGTGTAACATTGTACTTCTCTTCTTTTATCTTTTGCTTTTCCTTCTTCTATCTCTCTCTCTCCCTCTTATTACCTTCTCTTTCTCTTCTTTTTTTCTTGTGTCTCCTCGTGTCTTTGATATTTTTTTCCTTTCTCTTGGTCATTTTTTTCTCTTTCTCTCTCTATTTTCTTTCTTTTGCTCTTTCTCTTTCTCGTTTCGATAATTTTTACTGTTTTTTTTCTTTCTCTTCTTCCTCTTTCTCTCGTTTGGTTTTCTTTCTGTTTTTGTTTCTTTTTCTTTTCAGCTATTTGTATTTTTCATTTTTTCCTTTAGTTTCTCTTTTTTATCCTTCCTCTTTCGTGTTTATTTTGGGTCTGTTATTTCTTTTTTCCTCTTTCTTCTTCATTCTTTTCTTTTTTCTTTCCTTTTCCTCTTCCTCCTTTTGCATCTTCAATCTTCTGTCACACTCCTATTCCTCTTTCTCTTCAAGTTTCGCATCTTTCTTTCCTCCTCTTCTCCTCTTCCTCTTCCTTCTGATTTTTCTCCTTCCAACAAAATTTCAAAGTTTTTCAATAATTTAAAAATGCCACTAATTACCACCACCACCACCACCACCACCACCACGACTAATAATAACACCACCACCACCTCCACTAAACAGACAAACAGACAGACAGACAGACAATAACACAAAACACACCAGCAGGATTGGAATCTTTAAAAACACATTAGTCGACAGAAAAACAAGGGAGGGAACAATACCACCACCACCACCACCACCACCACCACCACCACCACCACCATCGCCTTCCCATTTCAACCAAGAGAATTCCAATGTTTATGTAACTGGATTTGTATTCTTTGGCTGGAAGGAAGCGAGGAGAGAGGAGAGGGAGAGGGAGGGACAGAGACAGAGAGAGAAAGAGAGAGACAGGGAGTGGAGGAGGGAATGGCTGAAGTGTTGGAGTGTTGGAATAGCAAGTCGACAGGTGTGTGAGAATTCCAGGTGTGCGAGGACAGGTGTGGAGTATCAGGTGTGAGTGGAGAGTAAAAGGTATTGCTGGAGGTGAGAAGTAAGGTAAGGCTGGGGAGGTGAATTAGACAGGTAAACTAGACAGGTGTGACAAATAAAGAACATGTGAGGAGTAAGGAAGGACAGAACAGGTAAACTAGACAGGTACACAAGACAGCCGTGACAGAAATTAGGAACAGGTGTGACAGGATTTGTAAGGTAAGGGTGGAGAGGTAAATTAGACAGGTAAACTCGGACAGGTAAATTAGACAAGTAAACAAGACATCCGTGACAGGAATAGGGAAAGGTGAGACAGAAAAAGAAGGTAAATTGGACAGGTAGGCTAAAAGAAAATAGGTAAATAGCACAGGGAATACAGGAATAAACTGACAGGTAAGACAGAAATAAGGTAAATTGAACAGAAAATAAAGAAAAAGGAAAAGAAAGCAAAAAATGAGAAAGGAAGGAAGGACGAAGAAGAAAAAGAAAACTTAGAAGACAGAAAAGAAAAAAACAGAGAGAGAGAGAGAGAGAGAGAGAGAGAGAGAGAGAGAGAGAGAGAGAGAGAGATGTATGGGAAAGAAAGAGGAGGATGAAAAATGTATGAGGGTGAAAGAGAGGCAGTTCAAAGGCAAGGGACAGAAGATTAGTGGTGTGTGAGAGAGAGAGAGAGAGAGAGAGAGAGAGAGAGAGAGAGAGAGAGAGAGAGAGAGAGAGAGAGAATTAGAGAAAATGAAGAAAATATCAAATGATACATAAAATACACAATAAAGGGAAGGAAGACAAAAAATAGATGAAAAATATGTAAATGAAATAAAAATAACAAAAACAGCTTAAAAAATGCAATAAACAAATAAAAGAACAATATGAATAAATAATTATGAGAAAAAAAAAAAAGAAAAAACAAAGAAAAATTTAAACAGCAATTATTAGTAATGGTCTCATCTTTCCCTCCCTCCCTCCCTCCCTCCCTCCCTCTCTCCTTCCCTCCCTCCCTCCCTCCTTTCATCTACTATTCTCTCCGTCTCTTCCTCTCTTATTGCTGGCATCAAAAATACATACGTGCATACATACATACATATAACAATGCCTCTTTAAACGCTGCACACACACACACACACACACACACACACACACACACACACACAAGGAAATTTTTTTATTATTATTGTTGTTATTATTACTGGTGTTGTTATTTCAGTAGTAGTAGTAATAGTAGTAGTAGTAGTAGTAGTAGTAGTAGTAGTAGTAGTAGTAGTAGTATCAAACATTTCATCACCATTATCATTGTTTCTATCACTATTATCATTATTTTCTATTATCATCATATTCATCATCATTACATCACCACCACCACCACCACCACCACCACCACCAAACAAACAAAACCACTAACAAAAAAGCCACCTGCTAATCACCACCACCACCACCACCACCACCACCACCGCAGGACTGACCACGCATCACACACACCTGGAAATCCCTCAATATCCACCTGCATTTGCTATTCCACTTCTCAAATCTCGCGGGCCCTCAGGTAAACAGGGATTAGTCGTGTGTGTGTGTGTGTGTGTGTGTGTGTGTGTGTGTGTGTGTGTGTGTGTGTGTGTGTGTGGTGCTTAATGGTGATTACAGTGTACCCTTCTGATGGTGTAATAAAAATGACAAGTGCGCTATGATATGGTGGTGGTGGTGGTGGTGGTGGTGGTGGCAGTAGTAGTAATAGTAGTAGTAGTAGTAATAGTAGCAGTAGTAGTAGAAACATAACACATCTAGACACAAAAGTAAACAGGTAAATAAAAACATAATAATAATAATTAATTAAAACACACACACACACACACACACACACACACACACACACACACACACACACACACACACACACACACAACACTTGCCATCCTTATCATTGTAAATCTCTCAGTTTCTTCTTTTCCTTCCTTTTTTTTTTTTGTTAGTTTCGTCTCTTAAATGATAGATAGAACTTCCTTACAATAGTCTGCCCCCCACACACACACACACTCACAGGTATGCAAATCGACTACAAATATGGAAAGGAGCAAGACAGGTAAACACAGGTGAAGTTAAGGTTACGTCACCACTCATTACCAATTCCCAGGTGTGTCTCCCTCCCGTGTGGCAGTAATTAAGGTGATTATGATGAGTAGGATTGCGACAGTGAAAAATGAAGGTGATAGAAGCAGTGATCTCTCTCTCTCTCTCTCTCTCTCTCTCTCTCTCTCTCTCTCTCTCTCTCTCTTAAACACTTGTGAAAGGTAATATTTACTCAAATTCTTACAACTGAATCCTTCTCCTCCTCCTCCTCCTCCTCCTCCTCCTCCTCCTCCTCCTCCTCCTCTTCCTCCTCCTCCTCCTTTACCGTCTTCGTATTGTTCTCCTCCTCCTCTTTTTGTTGTTCTTCTCGCCATTGTTACTTTCAACCTTGCTCTCCTCCTCCTCCTCCTCCTCCTCCTCCTTTTAGCCTGTCTTCATCCTCCTCCTTATTAGTATCATTTCATCATTAACTTCTTTTTTTTTGTCTCTCCTGCTCCTCCTCATATCTTCCTTCAGTCTTCCCCGCCTCCTGCCATGTACTCCCTCGTGTTACTGTCAATCCTCCTCCTCCTCCTCCTCCTCCTCCTCCTCCTCCTCCTCCTCCTCCTTTTTGCCCTTCTTGTTCTTCTTTTTTCTTCTTCCTCCTCCTCCTGTTTCAATAGTTCATTATCCTCTTTCACGTTTCTATAATGCATTTTTCTTTATTCTTCTTTTTCAATCTTCCTTCTCCTCTTCCTCCTCTTCTTATTGTTCTTCTCTTCCTACTCCTTCTCGACATCAACTTTCTCTTATTTATCTCTTTCTCTTCTTGTAATTCTTCTTCTATGTCTTCTTCTCTTCCTTCTCTTCTTCTTCAACCTCTTTCTCTTTTATCTCTTCTTCTCCTCTCCTTCCTCCTTCCTCTTCCTGCTCATCTACTAATTCTTCTATATATATCCCTACTTCTATTCCCTTTCCTTCTCCTCCTCCTCCTCCTCCTCCTCCTCCTCCTCCTCCTCCTCTTCCTCCTCCTCCTCCTCTTCTCATCCCTCACCTACTCCAAGCCCAGGTAAGGTAAATGAAGGTAATTAGCCAAGCCAGGTGTATTTGTCTCCAGATAATGGCCAGACACTTCATTATGATACGTGACACCCTTTGGTCAGGTCAGCTCAGGTCACGGTAGGTAAGGACTCAAGGTCACGAGGGAGGTCAGAGGTCAGTGGTCTCTTGAAAGTTCAGGGTTGGTGGTGATGGTGGTGGTGATTGTGGTGGTGGTGATTTTTTTCTTTTCTTTTCGTTGTTTTTTCTTTGCTTCGTTCGTCAGGTAATTATTATAAGATTGTGTATCATATTATTCTTTTTCTTACTTATTTTCTTTCTTTCTTTCTTTCTTTTTTTTTTTTTTTACTTGTATCTATCAGAAGAATTTCCTTCGTGTTTATTTCCTAATTTTCTCTTTATTTACGTATTTGATATTGTTTTTGTGTGTCTATTTCATTATACCAAAAGGAGGAGGAGGACGAGGAGGAGGAGGAGGAGGAGGAGGAAAATGAGAATGAGAATGAGAAGGAAAAGGAGGAGGAGAAAAAAGAGAAGAACAAGAACAAGAAGATGTTGAACAAGAACAACAACAACAACAACAACAACAACAACAGGTAGCAGTAGTAGTAGTAGTAGTAGTAGTAGTAGTAGTAGTAGTAGTAGTAGTAGTAGTAGTAGTAGTAGTAG
>NC_059267.1:2239280-2241780 GCF_017591435.1 Portunus trituberculatus
AAACACACGTAAAAATAATAAAAAGCAGGAAAATGCAGAAAAAAGAAAAGAAAAAAGAAAACGAAAAAGAAAAGAAAACAAGGCAAATTTATGAAGTGACTTTGATTATCTGAATATTTGTTTCTTTAATTATAGAGTTTGGAGGAGGAGAAGGAGGAGGAGGAGGAGGAGGAGGAGGAGGAGGAGGAGGAGGAGGAGGAGGAGGAGGAGGAGGAGGACCTTAGCGGACTCTTCTTCCATCACTGAGCTTACGTAAGATCTGGATGAGAAGAAGAAGAAGAAGAAGAAGAAGAAGAAGAAGAAGAAGAAGAAGTGGGGAGTAGAAAAGAAATAGGGTCCAGTGATTTCTGTCTAAAGGGAAAAGGAGGAAGAGGAGGAGGAGGAGGAGGAGGAGGAGAAGGACGAGGAGGAGGAGGAGGAGGAGGAGGAGGAGGAGGAGGAGGAGGAGGAGGAGGAGAAGGACGAGGAGGAGGAGGAGGAGGTACAGAGTCTTGGAAGGAACATGAGGACACACACACACACACACACACACACACACACACACACACACACACACACACACACACACACACACACACACAGAAGGTGGAGGTGTTACGTGAGAGGTGGACTGATGGAGTGTGTGTGGAGAAGGAGTGTGGTGTTTGGTTTGCGTGTGGAGGAGGAGGAGGAGGAGGAGGAGGAGGAGGAGGAGGAGGAGGAGGTAGATGACCCTGATGAAACGCTAAGTAAACCATACACACACACACACACACACACACACACACACACACACACACACACACACACACACACACACAGAGGTTAAAAAATCTGATGTGCTAAAACTGAGTGTGTGTACATGTGTGTGTTTGTTTACATAGCAAAGGTAGTGAGCGTGTAAACATACTTACATGACTCTCTCTCTCTCTCTCTCTCTCTCTCTCTCTCTCTCTCTCTCTCTCTCTCTCTCACCTCATTTGCGTGCCTCCTTCCATCTCTCTTTTTATAATAACCCTTATTTTTTCTGTCCCTCTCCCTCTCTCTCTCTCTCTCTCTCTCTCTCTCTCTCTCTCTCTCTCTCTCTCTCTCTCTCTCCTTTGTTTCCTTCCCTTCCTCTTTATTTCGCTTCATTGCTTCCTCTGTTTCTTTTCACACTCTTCTCTAAATATCCTTCTTCTAATGCTCATAAAGACAAGGAAAGAGAAGAGAAGAGAAGAGAAAAGAAGAGAAAAAAGAAGAGGAGACGAGTAAATGATGAGAGAGAGAGAGAGAGAGAGAGAGAGAGAGAGAGAGAGAGAGAGAGAGAGAGAGAAATTCCAATATCCACAAACCAATGCACTTGTTCTCTCACACACACGCTCACACACACTCACTCACTCTCTCCCTCTCTCTCTCTCTCTCTC
Organism: Portunus trituberculatus; assembly: GCF_017591435.1. Taxonomy (NCBI): domain Eukaryota; kingdom Metazoa; phylum Arthropoda; class Malacostraca; order Decapoda; family Portunidae; genus Portunus; species Portunus trituberculatus. The sequence continues at coordinate 2,240,666 of NC_059267.1, forward strand.
TCTCTCTCTCTCACACACACACACACACACACACACACACACACACACACACACATCGAAAATTGAAGACCACAAACAAACACACTAAACAAATAAATCAATTGAATAAACAAAACAAAAAAATAGAAAAAAATATTAACGTAATCTTGAATATACTTTAATCTCTTTTTTTTGTCAATTATTTTCAATTTTCTATTTATCTATCACATTTACACAAACAAAAGACTGCATTTCATTTTTCATTCATTCATTTACCGCGCCCTTTATGAAAACAATGATAAAATGCATAATATATAAACGCTGAGAGAGAGAGAGAGAGAGAGAGAGAGAGAGAGAGAGAGAGAGAGAGAGAGAGAGAGAGAATGAAAGAAAGAAAGAAAGAAAGAAAGAAAGAAAGAAAGAAAGAAAGAAAGAAAAGAAAGAAAGAAAAAGAAAGAAAGAAAAAAAAAAGAAAGAAAGAAAGAAAGAAAGAAAGAAAAAAGAAGAAGGAAGGAAGAAAGAATAAAAGGAAGGAAGGAAGGAAGAAGGAAAAAAAGAATGAATGAGAGAGAGAGAGAGAGAGAGAGAGAGAGAGAGAGAAAGAAAATTAAAGCAAGGAGTAACACAACCTTACAAATGATTCTTTTGACCTCCACTTCATCTGCTTTAACCTCTCTCTCTCTCTCTCTCTCTCTCTCTCTCTCTCTCTCTCTCTCTCTCTCTCTCTCTCTCTCTCTCTCTCTCTACCACGCCCCTCCATCACCCATAACACCTCTTCTCACTCTCCCTCCCTTCCTGTATTTATCCACATTTTTCTCCTTCCTCCCTTTTTTTCCCTCCTTATCTCCCATTTTTCCTCCCTCCCTCCCTCTTCCCCCTTCCTCCTCCCCCCTTCCTTCCTCCTATATCATCACATTTTCTCTTCCATTCTTGTTTCCTTCTTATATTTATGCTTTCTTTGTTCTCTTCGTTCTTACCATTTTCTTTATCGTGTTTTTTTCTTTCTTTTTCCTTCGTTATATTCAAACACAAAAAAAATATGAATTAATTTGCGAATACACTGAGAGGAAGAGAGACAGAATTGAAAAAAATATACAGGAAAACGAGAGAAAAACACAAAAAAAGACAATAAAACT
>NC_059267.1:2246780-2251780 GCF_017591435.1 Portunus trituberculatus
CACACACACACACACACACACACACACACACACACACACACACAGAATCATTAGCTTGCACATCAATTCTTTCAAAATACCACCACCACCACCACCACCACCTCCTCCTCCTCTTCCTCCTCCTCCTCCTCCTCCTCCTCCTCCTCCTCCTCCTCCTCCTCCTCCTCCTCCTCTTAATGTCGCCAGGGTTAATATCAGAAGCTCATTATTCTTTCAGCTCTCTCATCATAACTGCCTGATTCGAGTGTGTGTGTGTGTGTGTGTGTGTGTGTGTGTGTGTGTGTGTGTGTGTGTGTGTTTGAAGTGAAGGAAATGAGTGAAGGAAAGAAGGAATGAAGGAAATATAAGAAAAAGCTGACGATATTTTACTCTATTAGCCAGTATATTGATTAAACTATCGAGAGAGTCACAGAGGAGAAAGAATAAGAACAGCAATTCAACACACACCCCTGAACCAAATCATTAAATAAAAGTCAACTAAAATCAAATAAAAGTGAAATATTTGCATAAGAAAGTAACTTGTAAACAAAAAATAAAATAAACAAGAGAATTTCAATAGAACTCCATAAAAATAAGAGTAATATCATTCAAATAGAGAAATTTAACCTCTTCAGTACTGGGACGCATTTTTACCACGAGTTTTTGGTATAATTAGACGATTTCTTTAGATTAGGAAGGGTCTATGGAGGTCAGAAGATTAATGGCCACAGTCTTCACTATTCTAATCCCACATAAGTTTCTGAAGCTGTATAAAATCACCATATAATAATTAGAATAATGGAATATGGAAACACGTCTTGGTATTACTGAACAGGTTAAAACAACAACGACAACAACAATAATAATAATAATAATAATAATAATAATAATAATAATAAAGAAAAAAGAAAAGAATAATAATAGAAACAAAAAGAAAAAGAAGAGAAAAAAAGAAATAATAAAAATAACAATAATAATAATAATAATAATAATAATAACAATAATAGAAATAACAATAACAATAACAATAAACTCAACTCAACTCAAACAAAGAAGAAAATTTAGATATTACATCATAAAACAAGAAAAAAAAACACCAAATGAACTTCCCTTGAGAACAGAAATTAAATAGATTCGAACTAATTGAGATAAAGAAGAGGTGTAACTTTTCCCACACGCCTATCAGCACACCTGGCTCTAATTACCTCTCCTACAGGTGTGAAATGAGCCTCTCTCACCTGTTTCCCTTTAACCTACCTGGATGAAAAAAAATCCTCGCTATATTTACACCTTTGTCATTTTTTTTCCTTTCTTTCCTCTCTCTCTCTCTCTCTCTCTCTCTCTCTCTCTCTCTCTCTCTCTCTCTCTCTCTCTCTCTCTCTCTCTTTTCTCTCTCTATTTTTTTTTTATTTTTTTTTTTGCAGTTTTTTTTTTGTTCTTCTTCATCTATCCTTTTCTTTCTTTTAGCCTTGTTTTTATTCTGTCTGTCATTTCCTAGAGAGAGAGAGAGAGAGAGAGAGAGAGAGAGAGAGAGAGAGATAGAGTGACAAAGAGACAGAAACAGAGACAGACAGACAGACACACACACACACACACACACACACACACACACACACACACACACACACACACACACACACGACACTCTCAGGCAGAAGGTGTTGGAAGAGTGATAACTCAAGCAAAGCACAAGACACTGACATCAAAAGCCACAGCTCGGCCACTCCCAGCCAGCCTTGGGTTATGCACCGCCCTTCACTCACACCCTGAAAGACTCACCACCACCACCACCACCACCATCACCACCACCACCACCACCACTACCCCCCCACCACCACCACCACCACCACCACCACCACCACTACTGAAATTATAATATCTTTCTATTTCTTTATCTGCACTGCTACTACTACTACTACTACTACTACTACTACTACTACTACCTCTTGTCTCCTTCCCTCATATTCTCTCTCTCTCTCTCTCTCTCTCTCTCTCTCTCTCTCTCTCTCTCTCTCTCTCTCTCTCTCTTCTTTCTATTCATTCTCTCTTTATCTCCCTCTCTTTCTCCTTATTTCATCACTTACCATCATCTTAACTCCCCACCCATTCATCCTTTTCCACTATCCCTCTCACTCTCTCCTTTCCACACTCCCTTTCTCTCCCTCTCTTTCCTACATTCCTCTCTCTCTCCTACACTCCCTCTCCCTCTCTCCTTTCCACACTTTCTCTCTCCCTCTCCTTCTCTCTTTCTCACTCTCTCCTATCCACAATCTCTCTCTCTCTCTCTCTCTCTCTCTCTCTCTCTCTCTCTCTCTCTCTCTCTCTCTCTCTCAGGCATTCTCCCGGCATCGAATAGAAGCACAAACGAAGCAATGAAAATTCACTTATGCAGATTAATCAAGCCACTTCCCTTTAACTAGCTGCAGGTGTCCTCTGTCTACCTGTCCCTCTCCCACCTCTCCCTCTCCCTCTCCCCCTCTCACCTCTCCCTGGTCCTGACAATGCTGCAGGGAGGAATCTGGTTTCCCTTTATAACACTAGTGTGAGAATTGCCTTGTTTGACGTGGGATTCAAAACTGTTTAGCTTTTGTTCTGGTAAATGTTTGGTGAAGTGAGGTGAGATGAGACCAGGTGAGATGAGGTGAGGTTATTTTTAGTTTAGGTTATTTTCTACTTATTTATTTTTTTTATGTTATGGCCTATAGCGCCAGTAGGTCTACTTGAAGAGTATGGGAAGTGGTGTTGAGCTTCCATCCATTAGTGGCGCAGGCAATTTTATTTATAGTGGTAGCCATATTAAGGCACATATCACCTATCCAAGAGCATGTAGGTAACTTTAAACCACTCGACAAATGGCAAAGTTTCAGATGGGTACGTGATGGGACCTACGCGTGGACGTCTGCCCGATCCAACGCTCACGACCTTATCCACTACACCACCACCTCCTTAAGTTTAGGTTAGAGGTTAAGTTAGGTGAGGTTAGAATATAGATTTAATTGCTTTACATTAAGTTAAGTTAGGTTAGGTTAGGCTACTCTAGTTTAAGTAAAGTAAGATAAGGTTAGGTTAGGTTAGGTTAGATTAGATAAGATTAAGTTAGGTTAGGTTAAGTTAGGCAGTGTGTGGTGGTGTTGTGTTGGGTTGGGGTGGGTCAAGGTTGGGTTAGGTTAGGTTAGGTTAGGTTAGGTTAAGCTCAATCGTGTGTGGTAGAGTGTGGTGGTGTGGTGTTGGGTTGAGATGGGTTCTGTTGCTGGTGTGAGTTGTACATCGCAGTTAAAGTGTTAATAATATATACCTTACACAGACACACACACACACACACACACACACACACACACACACACACACACACTCAGACATAAATAAATGATAGCGTCGATTAAACATAAAATAACAATGATAAGAAAAGCAGACAGTGGTTGAGGTACAGGAAAAAAAACATAAATTAAGAGAAAAAAAAGACAAAATAGATCGTGATAAAGAGTAGAAAAAAGAATAGAAATTTATGAATGTAGAGAGATAAAGTAAATTGCAATAACAGTTAGAGAAGTAAAAATAACTAGCACAATAAATACACTAATAAAGAATAGAAAAAGAGAAAACAAAATAAATCATAATAAAATAGTTGATAAGAGGAGAGAAATTTAAGAATATAGAGAGAAATAAAGGAAATTGCAATATAAGTTTCAAAAATAAAAATAACTAAAAAAAAAAAAAAAGAATTCATAAATTAGAAATAAAAAAAGGGAAAACAAGAAAATAATCATAATAAAAAGTAGAGAAAAGGAGAGAAATTGAAGAATACAAAAGAATAAACGAAATTTATATAAAAGTAAAAAAAAAAAATAGAAACAAATAAAAGGATATGAAAAAAAAATTAATAAAAAGAGTGCTTTGGGGAACGCAAGCCATGGAGAGTTGCTTCGGGGAGGTAAACACAACTTTCATGAGGGCGTGTTTTCCTTTCCTGCCGACAGATGGCGCGCACTCTCTCGGGATGACAAACTGCCTCCTCCTATTTGTCCGAGCCGCTCTCTTTGATAGTTTCAGCGGAATGGCCTCCTCTTATACCAGTCTTTGTTCCCTCAATGTTTATACAGTATCCTTTTTACTATCACAACGCTACATGGAGACTCGCTCGCTTGCTTCTCTCTCTCTCTCTCTCTCTCTCTCTCTCTCTCTCTCTCTCTCAGGGTATTTTTCTCTCTTTTTATCGCTTTTTTCTCTATCGACACTATTTTTTCGTGTTTCGTGCATGTTTGATAGCTTTTTTTTCTGTAAGATTTTTTCTCTCTCTCTCTCTCTCTCTCTCTCTCTCTCTCTCTCTCTCTCTCTCTCTCTCTCTCTCTCTCTCTCTCTCTCTTCCTTCAATTTTCTTTTATCTAATCTCTCATATTTACTTCCACAAACCCATCCTTCTCTCTCTCTCTCTCTCTCTCTCTCTCTCTCTCTCTCTCTCTCTCTCTCTCTCTCTCTCTCTCTCTCTCTCTCCATACGACACCTTTGGGCGAGAGGCGAGCAAAAGAAGTCTTATTGATCACCGTTTTACTGCAACCTTCCTCCAACACGCCACTTGCTTGTTTATTTATTTATCTATTGACTCTTTGCTCACGTGACAACATTACCTGGAAAGAGAGAGAGAGAGAGAGAGAGAGAGAGAGAGAGAGAGAGAGAGAGAGAGAGAGAGAGAGAGAGTGAGGAGGGTTGGGTGTGTATTCCTCTTCTCTTCTTCCTCCTGTTTCTTTTTTTTTTTCTAATCTTGTTTTTTTCTTTTTTTTCGTCTTTTTTTCTTGTTCATCTTCTTCGTCATTTTTGTTTGGTTGGTGTTTGATTTATTTTTTTGTTTGTGGTTCTTTGTGGTTCCTCGTTTTTTTTTTTTGTTTTTTTTTTGTTCTTGCTCTCTTCAATCTAGTGGTACTCCTTCTTCTTCTCTCCTCCTCCTCCACCTCCTCCTCCTCCTCCACCTCCTCCTCCTCCTCCTCCTACTACTACTACTACTACAACTACTACCACAGCTACAA
>NC_059267.1:2259280-2261780 GCF_017591435.1 Portunus trituberculatus
CTATTTCCCATTTTCTTTTCCATCTATTTGTTTTTTTTATACGTGGCAGAAAAGAAAACACACACACGCACACGCACACACACACACACACACACACACACACACACACACACACCAATCTATTAATATTATCTACCTCGAAATCTCCTTTATCCTCCTCCTCCTCCTCCTCCTCCTCCTCCTCCTCCTCCTCCTCCTCCTCCTCCTCCTCCTCCTCCTCCTCCTCCTCCTCCTCCTGCTGGAAACACCAGATGTAGATAAGACATGGGAGGTGTTTGCTGAAAAGATAAATGATACAGCTAAGATGTGTATACCACTAAGAAACAGAAGGAAAATACTAAACACCAAACCGAAATGGTGGAATAATGAAATTAAAAGCTGTCTTCTAGCAAAGAAAGAAGCATACAACAAATACAAATTAACACAGCATAATAATGATAAATTGGAGCATGACAGATTGCGTAGAAAAGCAAAAAGTTGATAAAAGCAGCAAAAATCTGTAGAAGCTCAGATCGCAAACTCCTGTAAAACCAACCCAAAGGAATTTCACAGTTATGTAAAATCCAAAAGAGTCTTAGCCTCAACAATTGGTCCACTCATAACAGAAAACGGAAACCAAATAGATAACGAAGTTGAAATGGCAAACGTCCTAAATAGATTCTTCTCAACAGTCTTCACGACTGAAGATGTCCAAAATAGTCTGCCCATGCCAGAGCCTCAGGCACAAGGCAAAACACTGCCTGACTTCATAGTTACAGAAAATGAAATCCTCACAGTCATGAACAGCATGAACGTAAACAAAACGCCTGGACCAGACAAGATATCACCCAGGCTTCTCAAAGAAGCGAAAATGAGCTCGTGAAACCACTCACGATTATATTCAATAAAACTTTACAAGCAGGAAAGTCCCCAGGAGTGGAAGCTAGCAAATGTCACGCCCATTTTCAAGAAAGGAAATAAATCACTCCCAGCTAATTACAGACCAATCAGCCTTACTTCAGTAGTGTGCAAGCTGATGGAAACGATAATCAGAGATAAGATTGTCAAATTTTTAGAAGAAAATAAGATCATGAAGGATTCACAACATGGTTTCAGAAACAAGAGATCCTGCTTAACAAACCTACTAGACTTCTTTTATGAAGTTTTTAACTCGTATGACGAGACAAAAGCAGTGGATGTTATTTATCTTGATTTCCAGAAAGCTTTCGACACTGTCCCTCACAAGAGGCTAATCAGCAAAGTAAAAGCTCACGGCATAGCTGGAAATACCCTGAAATGGCTGGAAGACTGGCTCTCTGACAGAAAGCAACGAGTTGTTATAAATGGAAAAGAATCAGAGTGGCACAATGTGAAAAGTGGTGTTCCTCAAGGCTCTGTATTAGGACCAGTTCTTTTCATTGTTTATATTAATGATATTGATGAAGGAATCACTTGTAAAATAAGCAAATTCGCGGACGACACCAAAATAATGAGCAAAGTTACATCAACGTCACAATGGCAAGAACTACAGTGTGACTTAAATAAACTGACACGCTGGGCAGAAAAATGGCAAATGAAATTCAATATAGAAAAGTGTAAAGTCTTACACATTGGAAGTAACAATGTACAAGCAAAATACGTAATGAGTAATGTACCTCTGGAAAGTGCTGAGAATGAAAAAGATCTTGGTGTTGTGGTGTCTAAAGATCTCAAGCCGAGCAAACACTGCACAGAAGCAGTAAAGAATGCAAATAAATTAGTTGGGTTCATTGGAAGAACCTTTGAATTTAAATCAGAAAAAGTTATCCTTACTTTATATAACTCATTGGTGCGTCCTCAGCTTGAATACTGTGTGCAGTTCTGGTCACCATATTACAGAAAAGACATTGAAAAACTGGAAAGGATCCAGCGTAGAGTGACCAAGATGATTCCGAGATTGAGAAACAAGCCGTATGAGGAACGACTGGAAGCATTAAATTTATTCAGCTTAACAAAGCGCAGGATAAGAGGAGACCTAATCGAAGTTTTCAAAATTTTTCAGGGATACAACAACCTTGATGTCAATAAATATTTTACTATTGATCATTCCACCATAACAAGGAATAATGGATTTAAAATTACACCAAAACGCTTTAAAACCCACGAGGCAAAGCACTTTTTCTTTAATAGAATAGTTAACATTTGGAATAAGCTTCCTTCTGAAATAGTAAACAGTACTTCCATTGCATCATTCAAAAACAAAATTGATAAATATTTAAAGAATAACCCCAACAAGCTCTCTTCTTGTCTGAATAATTAAACATGATACTATATTAACTTTCTTATAGATAGATATGTAGAGTTCACCGTAGGGTGAATAATAGAATCTCCTTTCATCCTTTCCTGTGAAAATTCCATGTCAGTTTTTTTCCATACTGCATGGTACTTTTCCAAGCTATTTTCCATGCCAGCGAAAGCTGGAGGGAGTGGTGGGTGGGGAGGAGCCTTCTCCTGTACTGTCCTGTCTCTCTTATCTGTAGCC
>NC_059267.1:2271780-2274280 GCF_017591435.1 Portunus trituberculatus
ACAAAGGAAAAACAAAGGAAAACAAACGGAATAAAGATGAAGAATATAGAAAGAAAAAGAAAATGAAAAAAAAAATAAAAGCAGATGAAGAATTTTGAAAGGTTGAGAAAAGAAAAAAAAAAGCAAGAAGAAAAGAAAAGAAAAAGAAAAGGAAAAAGTAAAGGAAAATAAAGGAAAATCAAAGAAAACAGGAAAACAAAATTGAATGAAAATAATCTCTTAGTGTTGAGACAAAGAAAGAAATATTTTGCCCTTGATGTTCTGAGGCAAATGACTCGTGGAGAGAGAGAGAGAGAGAGAGAGAGAGAGAGAGAGAGAGAGAGAGAGAGAGAGAGAGAGAGAGAGAGAGTAAACAACGAGAATATGAATAAACGAGAACAAAGGAGATGAAAGGAGGAGGAGAGGAAGACAGAAAGATTGCGTGCAGGACAAGACAAGACGAGGAGATGAGTGCGAGAGTGTGGAGGAGGACACGCACGCAACCAAGAGGAGATGAGGTGGAGATGAGTGGAGGATATCGTGGAGGTGTGATGGAGGTTAATGTAAATATGTGGGGTGAATAGTGAAGGATAAATCTCTCTCTCTCTCTCTCTCTCTCTCTCTCTCTCTCTCTCTCTCTCTCTCTCTCTCTCTCTCTTAGCTAAGCCTTAATTAACCTTTCTTCCTCACTGGACAAAATTATTTCTCTCTCTCTCTCTCTCTCTCTCTCTCTCTCTCTCTCTCTCTCTCTCTCTCTCTCTCTCTCTCTCTCTCTCTCTCTCTCTCTTTCTCTCTCTCTCTCTCTCTCTCTCTCTCTCTCTCTCTCTCTCTCTCTCTCTCTCTCTCTCTCTCTCTCTCTCTCTCTCTCTCTCTCTCTCTCTCCACATGACATACATATCATTCAGTTCTTTTGTCTTCTCTTTTCTCCAGATGATGTGAAAGAAAGGGAGGAGGAGGAGGAGGAGGAGGAGGAGGAGGTACAGAATCTTTGAAGACGTTTCTTCTTCTTTTCTTCTTCTTCTTCTTCTTCTTCTTCTTCTTCTTCTTCTTCTTCTTCTTCTTCTTCTTCTTCTTCTTCCTCCTCCTCCTCCTCCTCCTCCTCCTCCTCCTCCTCCTCCTCCTCCTCCTCCTCCTCCTCCTCCTCCTCGTCCTTCTCCTCCTCCTCCTCCTCCTCGTCCTCCTCCTCCTGCATTATACTTCCCGCGTCTCGTAAATAAGATGTTGTGGGTTTTACTTCTCTCTCTCTCTCTCTCTCTCTCTCTCTCTCTCTCCATTTTCTTGATTGTTAAAGTGTGTGTGTGTGTGTGTGTGTGTGTGTGTGTGTGTGTGTGTGTGTGTGTGTGTGTGTGTGTGTGTGTGTGTGTGTGTGTGTGTGTGTGTGTAACAGATTGAAATTTTAAAGGTTTACAAATCGAAAGAAAATATTGAATAGAAGAGAGAGAAAGAGAGAGAGAGAGAGAGAGAGAGAGAGAGAGAGAGAGAGAGAGAGAGAGAGAGAGAGAGAGAGAGAGAGAGAGAGAGAGAGAGAGAGAGAGAGAGAGAGAGAGAGAGAGAGAGAGAGAGAGTCGTTTTAGGGTTCATACACATAAATAGAAAATATTGAAGGGCAAAATTCACGATATCTTGGTGGAGATGAGGTGGAGGTAAAAATGGAGATAGTGTGGAGATGATAACTTGGAGATAGGGGTAAGAGGGAGATCAAGTGGAGATGATGGAGGGAAGATGGAGATAAGAGAAGATAAAGTATAGTTAATGTGGAGATGTGATGGAGATGAGGTGGAGATGACCTCTTCTTCATCTCCTTCTCCTTTTCTATTTTCTTTCCATTTATCTTTTCTTTCTTCCTATTCATCTTTTACTTTTTCCTTTCTTATTTTCCTCCTCCTTATTCTTCTTTTCTTTTATTTCCTTCCATCTCTTCTTATTCTTCTTCTCTTCCTCCTCTTCTCTCTCTCTCTCTCTCTCTCTCTCTCTCTCTCTCTCTCTCTCTCTCTCTCTCTCTCTCTCTCTCTCTCTAATCCTCCCATAACAACCTCCACCTTGCCTCTCCTCTCCGCTCTCCACTAACAAGACGCATTCCTCCACCTATTCTCCTCCTCCTCCTCCTCCTCCTCCTCCTCCTCCTCCTCCTCCTCCTCTTCCTTCTCCTCTACCGGAAGATTTTAATGTGGAAGATAAAGTAAAGAAGAAAAGGAAGAAAAAGAAAAGAAAAAGAAAAGAGGAAAAGTAAGAAAAAGGAAATGAGAGAAGAGAACAAAAAAGAAACAAAAATGGAAGATGTGGAGACAAAAGAAATGATAAAGGAAGGAAGAAAAGAAGAGGGAAAAGAAGAAAAGAAGAAAAGAAGAGGAAAGAACAAGACAAAAAGAGGAAATAAAAAAGGGAAAATAAGGAGAAAAAAGAAAGGATAAAAAAAAGAAGAAAAAGAAAATAGAGACAAGAGAAAAAAAGAAAAGGGAAACAGGAACACTAAAGAAGAAAAAAGAAAGAGAGAGAGAGAAAAAAAAAGAAAGAGAGTAAG
>NC_059267.1:2279280-2289280 GCF_017591435.1 Portunus trituberculatus
GCAGTTTTCCTCATTTTCTTTTTATTCTCCTATTTCCTTTTTCCTCTTCCTCTTCCTCCTTCTCTTGTTTTCCTATTCCTTTGCTTTCTTACCCTTGTTTCTTCCTTTCCTTCCTTTCTGGTTCTTCCTCCTTCACTTACTTCTATTTTCCTACTTCTTTCTTTCTTCTTTCCTTTTTCCTTCTTTTCCTTTCAGTTCATTTTCAATTTAAAACTACAGGAAAGGAAATTCACTTACTTTTTTCCCTCTTCGTTGTTTTTCCCCTCTCGTCACACACACACACACACACACACACACACACACACACACACACACACTGGGAGCCTCCATCACCACACCTGCGAAAGAGGAAACAAATATTAATTAACAAATCAGGTGAGGGAAACAAAAAAAGGGGAAAAAAAAAAAAGGAAAAAACAAGAAAATTATACTCTAGACAAAATTTGAAAAGGAAAACGAATCTTGTTATATTTCCATTTATGTTTATTTTATGGTTCTTAAGCTCTCTCTCTCTCTCTCTCTCTCTCTCTCTCTCTCTCTCTCTCTCTCTCTCTCTCTCTCTCTCTCTCTCTCTCTCTCTCTCCAGTGTCTCCTTGCTAGTGAACAATTTATGAACTTCTGAGCCAAGGTCGAGGTGGAGAAAATAGGAAAGCATCAATATCTTCTATACACCGATATTGACAGGAGGAGAAGGAGGAGGAGGAGGAGGAGGAGGAGGAGGAGAAGAAAGAAGGAGGAGGACAAGGAGTACAAAAGAAGAAAATGGCATCGAACATTCTCACATCCATTACCTCCTCCTCCTTCTTCCTCTTCTTCTTTTCCACCTCCTCTTTTTCCTCTTCCTCCTCTTCCTCCTCCTCTTCCTCTTCCTCCTCTTCCTCCTCTTCCTCTTCCTCTTCCTCCTCCTCCTCCTCCTCCTCCTCTTCCTTTTCCTTCTCCTCCTCCTCACACCTCCTTTTGTGGACACGAAAGGAGGAGAAATAAGATAGTAAAGAGAGAGAGAGAGAGAGAGAGAGAGAGAGAGAGAGAGAGAGAGAATAAAGCAATTAAACTTTTCCTTACTAATTGGATTCGAAGCCACAAGGGAAGGAGAGAAGCAAGGAGGCAAGAAGTGAACCAGTGAACCAGTGAACCAGTGAACCATTTTCTTTAATACTAAAAATATCACACCCCCCGTTTTCTATTCCATGGTCCACTTTTATATTGATGGTCTTATGAATTTTATTTATTTATTTTATTTACTTTTCTCTCTGGGTACACTAAGGTTTATATAAGTAGTCATTTTTGTTTGTTTGTATGTATGTTGCTTCCTCTCTCTCTCTCTCTCTCTCTCTCTCTCTCTCTCTCTCTCTCTCTCTCTCTCTCATAGACGATTTCCTTCATTTTCCTGTTTTATTTTCTTGTTCTTGCTGTTTTCTTCCTCTTCCTCCTCTTCCTCTTTTTTTCTTACTTGTCTGCTTCCTTCTTCTCTCCTCCTCCTCCTCCTCCTCCTCCTCCTCCTCGGATCACTACTTCAGAAATCGAGTAACGTAACCAAATATAATGATTAAATGCCGTAGAGTTTTTCTCAGATGTGTTACTATTATTATTATTATTATTATTATTATTATTATTATTATTATTATTATTATTATTATTTTTGTTATTGTCATTGTGAGTCATGATAATCTCTCTCTCTCTCTCTCTCTCTCTCTCTCTCTCTCTCTCTCTCTCTCTCTCTCTCTCTCTCTCTCTCTCTCTCTCTCTCTCTCTCTCTGTCTGTCTCCAATCTTCGCTCCATTATTAGACAGGAAAATTGGCCGGAGAAGTTAAGTGGACAGGAAAAAGAGGAAACAAAAGGAAAAAAAATGCACGTTATAATCTTCAAAGTTTGGCGAAGTTCTGGCGTGTGTAATTAAGTTAGTTAAGACACACAGGCACGCCACGCAAGCCACCCACACTAGTACCATTATCACCACCATTACTATTACTATTACTACTATTATTATCATTATTATTATTATTATTATTATTATTATTATTATTATTATTATTATTATTATTATTATTATTATTATTATTATTATTATTATTATTATTGGTGGCAGCATTAGTCAGTGAAAGAAGGTAGATAAACACACACACACACACACACACACACACACACACACACACACACACACACACCTGTCTAAGCCACACCTGCACCACACCTGAATCACCGCCACGACTCAGGTAAGCCTCTCATTACCTGAACCATCCAAGTGAGAAGACGAGGAGGAGGAGGAGGAGGAGGAGGAGGAGGAGGAGGAGAATGCCGTTAAAGGTTAGTATTATTATTTATTACCTTCTTCTTCATCTATTATTATTATTATCATTATTATTATCATTATCATTATCATTATTATTATTATTATTATTGTCATTATTATTACTCTTATTATTCCGATTAGTAGTAAACCCATGTCATCTTTTCATTCCTCACTACTACTACTACTACTACTACTACTACTACTACTACTACTGTACTACTACCACATCACCACAGGCACCTCCTCTCACTACTGTCACCACTCGCTTCATCGCTTCACCACCCAATCATCATTAAATTGAGGGAACGAGGAGAGTCATTAAATATTTTACACCTATATACACTGATTAAGTATTTGCTGGATTTATGATATTACTGACTGGCTGGCTGGCTGGGTGGTGGTGGTGGTGGTGGTGGTGGAGCTTGGTAACTCTTTCAAAAATCTCGTTAATCTTAATAATTTAATTTCCATCAAGTTCAGTAAGTTAGTAGTTGTAGTTTAATTATTAGTAGTAGTAGTAGTAGTAGTAGTAGTAGTAGTAGTAGTAGTAGTAGTAGTAGTAGCAGCACCAACTTTCTCTCTCTCTCTCTCTCTCTCTCTCTCTCTCTCTCTCTCTCTCTCTCTCTCTCTCTCTCTCTCTCTCTCTCTCTCTCCCCTCTCCTCCCTCGCACTTTCCCATCACCAACTAGTTTTCTTTCCCTTCTTTCCCCTCGTTTCCCCTTCCGTCATTCCCCTCGGACCGTCCCTGGGAAACTCGAGGAAGGGGAATGAGGGGAAAGCAGAAGGGGAGTTACAGCATCATTTCCTCCTCTCTTCCCTTCCCTCATACTTAGCACAACATGGCGGAAGGGGAGAAAAGAAGAGGGGAAAAGAGGAAAATTGGATGAAAGCGAGAATAGAAGAGAAAGGAAAAGGGAGAGAAAAGGAGAATGGAGAATGAAAGCCAGGAGGATGTGAAAAGAGAGGAAGGGAGAGATAGAGGAGATAAAAAGAGAGGGGAAAAGAAAGGGGAAAGAAGGAAGAGGGCGAAGGGGAAGGGTGACTATATAAACAAGGAGAGAAAGAGAGAGAATAGAAAGAGATAGAGAGGAGGAAAGAAAAAGCAGAGAGAGAGAGAGAGAGAGAGAGAGAATAAAAAAGGAGTAACAAAAAAGTAAAAAGAGGAATAAAGCGAATAAAGAAGAAAATTAACGATTAGGAGGAATAGGAAAAAAAAAGTAGATAAAAAAAAGTAAAAGAAAACTAAGAAACAGAAAAATAAAAAAAAAAGAAAAAGTAAACATAAAAAAGCAAGGAATGAGAAAAATAAGAAAAAGGAAAAAAAAGAATAAAAAAGTAAGAAAAGAAGGAAGGAGAAAGAAAAAAGTGAAAATAGAAGAGAAGAGAAGGAATAAGGAAAAAACAAACCCAAAACAAACAGAACCATCAAAAATAAGAAAAAAGTAGAAAAAAAAGTAAAACTGGTAAAGAAAACAAGTAAGAGGAGGAATAAGAAAGGAGGGAGAAGAAAGGAAAGAAGGAGTAAGGAACGGAGGAGTAAGGAGAGGAGGAGTAAGGAGCGGAGGAGAAAGGAGGCGAAAAGTAAGGAGAGGAGGAGAAAGGAGGGGGAGAGTAAGGAGGGGAGGAGTAAGGAGAGGAGGAGTAAGGAGGAGAGGAGTAAGGAACGGAGGAGTAAGGAACGGAGGAGTAAGGAGGGGAGAAGTAAGGAAGGGAGGAGTAAGGAGGGGAGGAGTAAGGACGGGAGGAGTAAGGAGGGGAGGAGTAAGGAGGAGAGGAGTAAAGAAGAGAGTGGTAAGGAATGGCAAGGCAACGTGAGGCAAGACTTTCGAAAACAGACAACCAGGATCCCTTTGACCCATAAGAGGATTATCTGAGGCGGTAAATTAATTATACCTTAGTCTGTGCTGAGAGAGAGAGAGAGAGAGAGAGAGAGAGAGAGAGAGAGAGAGAGAGAGAGGTAGGATAAGACAGCTATTGAAGGTTAGGAGAACTGACAGGACACACACACACATACACACATACACACATACGACCTAGTATTTTTTATTTTCATTAGCTTTCTTCTTCTTCTTCTTCTTCTTCTTCTTCTTCTTCTTCTTCTTCTTCTTCTTCTTCTTCCTCTTCTTCTTCTTCTTCCTTTTCTTCTTCTTCTTCTTCTTGTACTACTACTACTACTACTACTACTACTACTACTACTACTACTACTACTACTACTACTACTACTTTTTTTATGTAGGGAAGAGGGCCAGCCAAGGACAAAAACAAGGCCCACTTGAGTGCTGGCTCTCCACAAAGAGGAAAAGCGTCAGCTAAAATTAGGGAGCAAATGCCTCGATACCTCCCTCTTAAAAGAAGACAAGTCGCAAGAAGTCGGAAATACAGATGCAGGGAGGGAGTTCCAGAGTTTACCAGTGAAAGGGATGAATGATTGAGAGTACTGGTTAAGTCTTGCGTTAGGGAGTTGGACAGGATAGGGATGAGAGGAAGAAAGCCTTGTGCAGCGACGTCGCAGGAGGAGGGGAGGTGTTCATGAAAGTTTAGTAATAGATTAAGCATTTAGAGGAAATTATTGAGATTTTCAAAGGTGTTCATGAAATTCTACCAATAGTTTAAGTGTTTAGAGAAAATTATTGGGTGTTTTCAAAGGTGTTCATGATTCTAGAGATGGTTTAAGTGCTTAGAGGATGTTATAGGGATTTTCAAAGGTGTTCATGATTCTAGAGATGGTTTAAGTGCTTAGAGGAAATTATAGAGATTTTCAAAGGTGTTCATGAAATTCTACCAATAATTTAAGTGTATAGTGAAAGTTACAAAGTATTCTCAAAGATGTTCATGAGATTCTAGTAACAGTTTAACAAGCTCAAATATAAATTACTGCAGTTTCCAAGGAAGCTTATACCCCTAACGATGCTTATATAAGGTCTAGTACGGTTATCGGGGTTATGAAGTGCGTTTTTCAATGATCAAGCAACATTAATGAGACAAAAAGCATCGTGACAGCCAGATTAATCACCTTATCATCCGTGTGACCTTTGGGAGCAGTGGTGATGTTCTGGTGATGGTACAACAAAGCCTTCAGGAGCGCTGGGCTAAGGAGAGCTGTCTAAACTAAAGCAACATTGAATCACTAACTTCACTCCAATCTTTTCTCTCCACTGACACGCAACATAGCCAGGAGAGGAAAGGAAAAAGAAATGTAAAAGTAATGTAAAGAAAACGAGAACGAGAGCGAGAGAGAGAGAGAGAGAGAGAGAGAGAGAGAGAGAGAGAGAGAGAGAGAGAGAGAGAGAGAGAGAGAGAGAGAGAGAGAGAGAGAGAGAGAGAGAGAGAGAGAGCAACATTTGAACATTCATAGTCAAAACATGATACAAGATTTAGTTTTATATCGCGAAAAGTTGAGAGAGAGAGAGAGAGAGAGAGAGAGAGAGAGAGAGAGAGAGAGAGAGAGAGAGAGAGAGAGAGAGAGAGAGGGGGGGAGGATAGCACATGTATTTCTCATCTCACCGCCTCTCTGTGGACTCAATTCTGGTTGGTGGATTCGTTTCTTTATGACATTTGACAAGTTATTCACAGCGACCTTTGCAAATAATTTACAAGACTCAAACAGTAACATGATAACAACGTGACAGACAGACAGACAGACAGACACACACCCACACACAAACACACACACACACACACACACACACACACACAAACACACTTCATTTCCCTTCACCTGGATTACTTTAGTTTTTTCTTACTTTCTTCATTTTCTTCTTTCTTCCTACGTTCGTCTGTCATGCATTCTTGATTAAGCTTCTTCTATTCATTTTTCTTAATTTCCCTTCACTTGGTTGACTTTACTTTTCTTTATTTCTTCTTCATTTTCTTCTTTCCTTCCTACGTTCGTCTGTCACACGTTCTTCATTATCACTTATCTTTTGCCTTCAAGCTTCTTTCACTATTCATTTTTCTTCCTTTCCCTTCTCTTGGTTTACTTTACTTCTTTTTAATTCCTTCCTCACTTTCTTTCTTCCTACGTTTGCCTATCACGCATTCTTATAACTTCTATCTTTTTTTTCCTTCAAGCTTCTTTTTTCTATTCATTTTTATTAATTTCCCTTCACTTGATTTACTTTTCTTACTTTCGTCTTCACTCTCTTTTCTTCTCTGCCACGCTTCTCCACTCTCCTGTCTTCTGTCACGCATCTCCTCCTCGCGTCCTTAGCGTTACAACACCCACACAAGGAAAGATACAACTAAGACCAGTGTTCCGTGTTCCTCACCCTTTCATTCTTTCACTAGGATTATTTCAACACGGAAATTGTTAGTCGCCTTCTCACGGCCCTCTGGTTCTTAATCTTATAACAATTCAAGGCCTTTATCTCTATTACATTCTAACACGCTTTGTGGAAGTTATTGGAACCATCAGGAGTGTTGTCATAATTGCAGTGAGAGCTTGACAAGGCTTCGCACCGTCCATCAGAAAAAACAAGGATGAAAACTCGACTTATCTACGAGGTCTTTAAAATAATCCTCGTATAAGTCGAGACCATTTAGGAATACGAGCCATTGATCGTACTGATGATGCTGGATCCTTGTTAAACTATCCCAGTAATCACAGAAACACTTCAACACGCCAATGAGTTACATGAAAGCTTCTTAATGTTTTCACTGAGCTTTGTAAAAATTCACAGTACTTAATATCAAGACATGCCAATGAATTATCTCATATATCACGAAAACCAAGGATAATTTTTTTTTTTTTCATGCAAGAGGGAAACTAGACAAGGGCAATAAAAATTTTAAATAAAAGGCCCACTTCGAATGCAAGTTCCTAAAAGAATTGGAAAGAATTAGCCGAAAGACAGGGACTCATGTCTTGAAACCTCCCCCTTAAAAGAAGTCAAGTCGCAGGAAGATGGAAATACAGAAGCACGCAGGGGGTTCCAGAGTTTTGCAGAGAAAGTTCCAGAGTTTACCAGAGAAGGTACAAGAAATACAAGTCCAAACAAAACACGACAAAAACTCACAGTAACACCAAAAAAAAAAACTCTTAAGAACAACAGCAAGTCACCATAACACACCAAAAACACACGCACCATAACGCAAAGACAACACCAAACTCTCTTCTCTCTGACGGAAAGCAAAAGATAACGCAAGTCTTTTATGTAAGTCCTGACAAAAAAACACTACAAAACCCACAAAAACACCAAATAAAACCTCTTTAAACAACAGCAAGTCACCATAACACACCAAACTAAGACTATGAACCAAGACACAATAACAACAAAATATTTTCTCTCTGACCGAAAGCAAAGAAAATGTATCACACTCTAGATCAAACACCAAATAATATAACCTCTTAACCCCTTCAGTACTGGGACGCATTTTTATCACGAATTTCTGGTGTGATTAGACGAGAGAGAGAGAGAGAGAGAGAGAGAGAGAGAGAGAGAGAGAGAGAGAGAGAGAGAGAGAGAGAGAACACACCAGGGTCAGCAGATACCACTAAATACCTCTAATACCTTTCTCCTGCAGCGAACGGAGTAAAAAAAGAAGAAAAAAAAAGCTGAACAGGGAGTTAAACGTTTGGCATTAATTGCGAAGCGAGTGTTGCATTTCAAGTAACGCGGAGAATTAGTGAGCGTGAATCTCGATACAGGAATTAGTTGAAGAGAAAAGATCACTGTTGAGAGAAAGCGAAAACGAAAACGAGAACAAGAGAGGCAGAGAGAGAAAGAGAGAAAGGGGTGGGGGAGGAAATCAGGAAGCAAAGCAAGGAAAAGCGAGTAACAGCAGTAGTGATAAATGACAACAGTGCAGCGTAGTGACAATAACACTCGCCAGGGAGGGAAAAATTTGTAGAAGTCTGCCGTGTGAAGTGAATGAGCTGGTGTGAGAGAGAGAGAGAGAGAGAGAGAGAGAGAGAGAGAGAGAGTAAAAACCAATGCTAAAAATGCAAACTTTACTATTATTGCCGTGAAAACTTACAAATTGCCTTTCTTTTAATTGATATTCTCACGTTTGTGTATCGTAATCTAGCTTCTCTCTCTCTCTCTCTCTCTCTCTCTCTCTCTCTCTCTCTCTCTCTCTCTCTCTCTCTCTCTCTCTCTCTCTCTCTCAAAACAGGCCTCCAATATCCAAACATAACAATACATTTTTAATACATATTGGCTGGTCACACAATCACACACACACACACACACACACACACACACACACACACACACAGACACTCATCCATTTATCCACCAGTCACCCCCCCCTGGTCTCTACACCGCCTCACTGCCCGTCTATTCCTGGCCACCGTATTAAAGGCTTCCGGTGGCCCTGTGCTCTGCCGGTCTGCACGAACAAGATCACAAAGCACAAAGGCTATTTTAAACGTATGGATATTGACAACGGAGAGGTTCGTATTCAGAAACGCTTTGCTCTCTCACCACAACTACTTTCCAAGGCCACAGAGATGATTGGCAGAGTTTTCAAGAGTGTTTCTCTAGTTAATAATGTAGAAATATCGCCACTCTGCCTCACGAACCATATAAACTTGCTTAAAAACGCTTTGCTCTCTCACCACAACTATTTTCCAAGGCCACAGAGATGATTGGCGGAGTTTTCAAGAGTGTTTCTCTAATTAATAATGTGGAAATCTTGTCACTCTGCCTCTAGAACCGTAAAATACCTTAAGAAACTCGTGTAAATTTAGATAAAGCCTTTTGAAATTGTGAAGGTGAAGCAAAGAAGGGTTTGAGAATACGAGATTTAGTGCGGAGGGATGGGTGGGGATGAGGGGATGAGGGTTAGTGTGTGTATGTATGTATGTATGTATGTATGTATGTGTGTGTGTGTGTGTGTGTGGGGGGGGAAAGTTACAAAATGAAAGGAAAAAGGGAGTTAAAAAAAAACAGGCAAGAAAGTAAGGAAAAGAATGAAAGAAATAAGAAAACGAAAAGAAAAAAAGGAGAGCAAAAAATCAAGAAAGTAAGGAAGAAAAGAAGGGAAAAAACACAAAAAGGAGGAACAAAATAAGATAAAACAAAAAAACTAAAGAAAAAAGACAAAAAAGAACAGAAGAGAACCAAACAAAGGGAAACTCGAAGAGAGAGAGAGAGAGAGAGAGAGAGAGAGAGAGAGAGAGAGAGAGAGAGAGAGAGAGGGGGCTAACCACAGACTCACACCCAGACACACTCACACTGAACGCTGAAACGCCGCAAAATTTTCCTTGACGCTGCAATTTTCTTCCATTTTCTTCCTCCCGAGGGCGTGAGAGAGAGAGAGAGAGAGAGAGAGAGAGAGAGAGTGGGGGGAGTACATAAGGGTGTGGAAAAGAGCATACGCGAGCAATTTTTTCGACTGAGAGAGAGAGAGAGAGAGAGAGAGAGAGAGAGGGGAGGGACAGGGAACAGGGACAAAAGTAATGACGAAAGAGAGACAAGGGAAAGGGGAAGAAAATAATGGAATAAACGAGAGGAAAGAACAAAAATGGAAGAAACATCAATTCAGAATAAATACGAGAATTGCGAAAGAGGGAAGAAGAGAAGGAAGGAAGGAAGGAAGGAAGGAAGGAAAAAAGAAAAGAAGGAAAACAGGATGGAAAAACACAAGACAAGGATGAATAAATGAATAAAGTATGGAAAGACGATACAAGGAAATCGTGAAGGGAAATATGAAGGAAGGAAAGAAGGAAGAAAGGAAAACAGAGAAAAAGAAAAAGAAGGAAGGAC
>NC_059267.1:2301780-2304280 GCF_017591435.1 Portunus trituberculatus
TTTACTGCCTTTTTCTTCACCACCGCCACCAGCTCCTTTGCATCATTTCTCTCCTCCTCCTCCTCCTCCTCCTCCTCCTCCTCCTCCTCCTCCTCCTACACGGTAAACAGAATTTTTTTACAGCAGAGAGAAGCCTTTTGCAGCCTCCTATTCCTTTTCCTCCTCCTCCTCCTCCTCCTCCTCCTCCTCCTCCTCCTCCTCCTCCTCCTCCTCCTCCTCCTCCTCCTCCTCCTCCTCCTCCTCCTCAAAGCAAGCACGAACTGGTGGTGGCCTAAGGGTACTGGAAAGACGAAGGAGGAGGAGGAGGAGGAGGAGGAGGAGGATGAATTTTCGTTTTCTTTAATAATTTCTTTTTTCTTTCACGAATTCGAAATTTTCAATACTCTCTCTCTCTCTCTCTCTCTCTCTCTCTCTCTCTCTCTCTCTCTCTCTCTCTCTCTCTCTCTCTCTCTCTCATTTCAACACAAAGCTGGTATTACATGAACCATTTGTGTGTGTGTGTGTGTGTGTGTGTGTGTGTGTGTGTGTGTGTGTGTGTGTGTGTGTGTGTGTGTGTGTGTGTGTGTGTGTGTGTGTGTGTGTGTGTGTGTGTGACTACAATGGATGTATATGACTAGAGAGGATGAGAGAGAGAGAGAGAGAGAGAGAGAGAGAGAGAGAGAGAGACCTGTTGCCCAAATTGTCTGTATATTAATATAAATGTCAGTCTGTTTGCATCTGTATCTCTCTCTCTCTCTCTCTCTCTCTCTCTCTCTCTCTCTCTCTCTCTGACTTAAAGAATAAAAAAATGACTGAATGAAGGAAAGATGAAAGAAAGGAAAGAAGAAAGCAGGAAAGAAAGAAAGAAAGAAAGAAAAAGAAAAGAAAGAAAGAAAGAAAGAAAGAGGAAGAAAGAAAGAAAGAAAGAAAGAAAGGAAAGAAGGAAGGAAGGGATAAGACAACTAATGAATGAACACAAACAGGAACTGACAAACTGAAGGAACGAATGAATGAAGGGACGAAAGAAATCAGACACTGTTTAGGATAACATGTCGAAGCAGTGAACCAATCTGAACCAAAGGACGAAGCGAATGAAAAGCAACCACTACCTCAAGGAACGCGCCACAAGTGATCGCTCGCCTCTCCACAAATTGATGATCAGGACACAAAATACTTCATGAAAAAGTCACTAGTAGCCGCAGGACAAGACCAACGGGGAGCTCTGACCCAGGTAAAGGTGACCTCCCGCTATCCTGACCTCCAATGACCTCACACACAGACAAAGCACTATATTCATACGCGCTTCCCTCTCCCCGGGATTATTTCCAAGGACCACAGACGATCAGCCGAGTTCTAGAGTATTTGTCCTGTTTATAATGCAGAAAACTTGTTAACATGTTACTAGAATTTTAGAAACATCCTTAAAAACCCGCGTCACTTGAACTAAACCATTTTCAGAGACTACAGACACGATGCGCCGAGTTTTAAAGAGTATTTCTCCTGTTGATAATGTAGAAATCCTGTTAATGTGTCACTGAAATTACAGAAATACCCTTAAAACCCGTGTCACGTCAACTAGATCCCTTCGAAAATAGATCACACAGACGATTAGCTGAGTTTTAAAGAGGATTTGTCCTGTTGATAATGCAGAAAACATGTTAACATGTCACTAGAGTCACGGAAACACCCTTAACACCCGTGTCACTTCAACTAGAACCCTTTCAAAATAGTGAAGGTGCTGCGCGGAAGAGTTTCAAAATATGGGCCATTCAATAAACATGATCTGAGTCCTCATGTCACTTCTCACTCCAACGATTCTGACATGACCTCACCTCAGCCAGTGTAACTTGACCTTAACTAGTCTAACCCGACATTACTTGACCTTTTCTTCTTTTGCTTAACTTTTTTTCAATTCAATTTTCTATTTTTTCATGTAATTTGTTGCCTAACCTGACCTTCCTTGACCTAACCTAACCTAACCTCACTTCACCTCACCTAACCTAACCTAACTTAACCTGACCTTCCTTGACCTAACCTAACCTAACCTAACTTAACCTGACCTTCCTTGACCTAACCTAACCTAACCTAACCTAACCTGACCTTACTCAACTAACTCCACTAAACTTTAAGAACAAGAACAAGAACAAGAACAAGAAGAACAAGAACAAGAACAAGAACAAGAAGAACAAGAAGAACAAGAAGAAGAAGAAGAGAAAAGAAGAAGAAGAGAAAAAAAGAAGAAAAAGAAGTGAAAAAAAGAAGAAAAGAAGAAGAAAAAAAGTAGAAGAAAAAGAAGAAAAAAAAGAGGAAGAAAGGGAGAAAAAGAAAAAGAAGAAAAAGAAGAAGGAAAAGAAGAAAAGAAGTAGTAGTAGTAGTAGTAGCAGTAGTAATAACACTAGCATTACACGAAAATAATAATACAAACAATAACAATAACAACAACAACAACACATACTAAAACGTGACGTGAAATAATGTGTCACGTGTTAATTACGAGGCAACACCTGGAGACACCACTGAC
>NC_059267.1:2316780-2321780 GCF_017591435.1 Portunus trituberculatus
TTGTCCCAAACTTTAGGCTAACTCTACTAACCTTTTTAGGGAACTGGCAATCAAGTGGGGTTTTTTTTATATATTTTCTGTTGCCCTTAGCCAGTTTCCCCTCTTCCATACAAAAAAAACACCATCGAAACACGAGGCTTTCTTAGTTAGCCTTGACCTGAATCCCTCTCTCTCTCTCTCTCTCACAATAAACAAAGCATATATCACAAGCTTCTCCTGCACCTGTCCTGATGGGTGAAAGGTTTGACTAGTGATATTAATACACCACAGAAAGATGCTATTTATATGCAAAGCAGCCGGGCAGGTAACATGTGGTGTGTGTTGTGCGGTGGTGTGTGGACAGGTGAGGCAAGCAGAGCCGCGTCACTCACCTGGGCGCGAGTGACAGGTGAGAAAGAGAGAGAGTTTTATGATGTTATTTCACACACCAATACCAGGAAGTCCTTTATATATGACCGTCAAGAGAGAATTTGGAAGTCCTTTACATACAAGAGCAAGCCGCTAGTGTGTGATAGTGTGCAAGAAAGTGATAGATGGAGGGAAATTGAAGAGTGTGACAGAAGAATAAGGTGATAAAGAAAGAGAGAGATAAGCCATGATATAGTAAATAAGAAAAATAAAAGAAATGAAAGGAATAAAAAGATAGTGATGTAAGGATGCTAACGTGACATGGACAGAGAATAAGTCAAGAGTGATAAAGATGAATTAGTAAAGAATGAAAGAAAACAGAAAAGAAGGTGATAGAAAGATACTGAAATACAGAAAATGGTAATAAGTGAAGAATGAAAGACAGATGACAAAGATAGGAAGGAATAAAGGACACGAAAAGGAGAATAAGGAATAATATGGAAGATTTAAAAAGGGCAAAAAAATGACAAGGGAAAACAGGAACGGAAAAAAAAGGAAAAGAAAGGAAAGGAAAGGGAAGGAAAGGAAAGGAAAAGAGGAAATGGAAGAATAGGAGAGGAAAGAAGAGAAAAGAAAAGATAAAAGAAAAGAAAAGGAAAGGAAAGAAAATGAAAGAAAAAGGAATAAAAGGGAAGAAAAGGAAAGAAAAGGAGAGGAAAGGAAAAGGACAAACACGGACATGCACACACACACACACACACACACACACACACACACACACACACACAATATTCCCCCAACCAGTGAATGGGTGAGTTTTGTATTTTGTGTCCGTGATAACTGTATGATTTAGAGGCTCATTAACCTTCACCCCAGCACCCCACCCCCTGCCCCTCCCTGCCCCTCCACAACCCCCTCCAATTCCCTTCTATTTCCCCTCCCTTTCACACAACCCCCTACGTCATGTTAGGGCCGCGTGAAACTTTCCTCATTTTTTATACATTTTGATGCTTTTTTGAGGGGAATGGGGGTGAGGGGAGTGAGGGGGGTGAGGGGAGAAGGGGGAGTGATTTAGGGGGGGTAGGAGGAGGGTTTTTTTCTGTATTATTTTGTTTTTTGTTTGTTTATTATAGTTTTGTGTTCATCTTATTCTATTCTGTGTTTGTAAAGGAGGAAGGAAAGGTAAGGTGGTGATTTTCTCTCTCTCTCTCTCTCTCTCTCTCTCTCTCTCTCTCTGTGTCCCTTCCATCCATTTCCTACTCCACCCTTCCTCCTCATCCTTCTTCCTTCCTCCTCTCTTTTCCTCTTTCCTCCCCTCCATCCGCACCCACCTCTCCACCAACCTTTCCACCACCTGTCACTACCAACACCAAAACAAAAAGAAACTGAAGCAGATGATTGGCTGAATGATAAGAGGTGGGCGTGGCTTAGTGATGACGTGACACACCCTGATTGGCTAACTGTCACCTGAGTCACCTGTGTGGGCGGGGCTGATACCTGACAAATGAGAGGCAAAGATCAGTTGAGAGGCAAAGATCAGTATTCAAAACCTGTATCAATCTTTGGGTGTGAGTGTGGCTAAGCAAACAGGAGAGAGAGAAAAAAAAGGCAGGGTAAATAGAGGCATACATAAACTGGCTCTACGTAAAAGCATTGAGTCCTATCGGGTATTTCATTGTGGGTTTTGAATGCATAGGTGAGACAGTGAAGGGTATTTGCGTGTTGGTTAAAAGGGATATCTCGGTGCTATAAACAGTTTGGCTTCCTGTGTGTGTGTGTGTGTGTGTGTGTGTGTGTGTGTGTGTGTGTGTGTGTGTGTGTCAGTTCAAATTTTCAGACTGCAGTTATATTTTGGTGTATTTGTATTTTTGTTTCAATTTCCATTTTTGTTGAGTTGTTTTATGTGTTGCTTGATTGTATGACTCTATATGAAACACTGAGGTCAATAAATTATCTATCTATCTATCTATTTATTTATCTGTGTGTGTGTGTGTGTGTGTGTGTGTGTGTGTGTGTGTGTGTGTGTGTGCCTTAATGTGGACAGATGAGGAATGTAAAGAGATTAGATCAGGACTCGGAAAGGTGATTACGTGAGGATGAAAGGTAATCAGGCACAGGTGAGCTGAAGACAGGTGAGAAAAGGTGAGGTTTAAAGGTAATTCAATTCGTAAAGACGTGGTGATGATAACAATAATAATAATAATAATAATAATAATAATAATAATAATAATAATAATAATAATGACAATAGAGGGGGTGTTTGAGTTATTACTTGATGAGAAATGTGTAGAAATTAATTATATTGGTTTAATAAGGTGATTACCATAATTATTACATTGTGGTAAGTTGGTGTTGTTGCTATTGTAGTTGTTATCATTATTACCACTTATAATCACTACTACTACTACTACTACTACTACTATCATCATCATCATTAGCGGTGTTGTCCTTCCTATTGTTAACTATGAATCCTAACTTAACCTAACCAA
This sequence comes from Portunus trituberculatus, assembly GCF_017591435.1. Taxonomy (NCBI): domain Eukaryota; kingdom Metazoa; phylum Arthropoda; class Malacostraca; order Decapoda; family Portunidae; genus Portunus; species Portunus trituberculatus. The sequence goes on from NC_059267.1 coordinate 2,319,618, forward strand.
ACAAAAATCAACCAAGAAAATGATGAAAAAGAATAACGAAACCTCTCTCTCTCTCTCTCTCTCTCTCTCTCTCTCTCTCTCTCTCTGACAAGCACCCCACGCCGTCCATTTCTCCCTCGCCAATATATATCGTCAGGTACAAGACAGAGCGTGAAAAAGTCAGATAGATTACGCAGTTGTCATTTTTTGGTGATGTATTGCTACCAGGAGGCGGAGGAGGAGGAGGAGGAGGAGGAGGAGCAGCAGGAGGAGAAGGAGGAGGGACGAAAAACGAGAACGAAAGCAGAAAGAGAGTGAAAGCGAAAGGAATAAATGACAGGAGTGCGGGAGATGATGATGATGGAGGAGGAGGAGGAGGAGGAAGAGAAGGAGATGAAGAAAAAGAAAACGACAAAGAAGAAGAGATAGAAACACGAAGAGAAAGAGAAACACCTTCTTACCAATTTAACCTAACCTAACCTTTCCAACACTGCTACACCCTACACCTTTCTACACCGTGCTACACCGCGCTACACCTTTCCAAACCCTTTCCCAGACACGGCCACACCCAGCCACACCCAAACTGCAACCTTTCCGACCACCCAACACCATGTAACACGCTTCACTCCTTCACTACACCCATTTTAAAGGAGTCTACACCCACATACACTCCCCTACACCCTTTCTGTATATCTTGATCCACCTAGCCAAATTCAGATCCCTTTCAGATACGTGTTAAAAATAATGAACTAATGTTGATACGGACGATGCATTGTGATGAGTCTAGTTTCAGGTAAAGTGAAAGGTGTGTGTTTCATTTGGTATCGTTCAAAGGTCCATTAGTTCGTTCAGTTTCCTTAAGAGTGATGTGTGTGATGAGTGAGTGAGTGGGTGGGTGTATGGGAGGGGGTAGGGTGGAGAGTTATGTAAGGGAGGATAAGGTAAGATAAGGTTGATCTCTTTATGTGTTTGTCTTTCTGTCTGATTGTCTGTCTATCTGTCTGTCTCTCTCTCCCCCCCCCTCTCTCTCTCTCTCTAATTTAATGGGTAACTGACTGACTGACTGATCGACTGACTCAGCGAACGAATAATTGACTGACTAACTGAATGGCTGACTGACTGAGATAGCAAATGACTGCCAAATAGAACCACAAAGTAAGATAAGCATAGATAAGACACGGTGAGAGAATAAGACCATGTAAGATAGACCACGTGAAACAGAGAAGGTTAGATAGAAAGACCAAGACAACAAGACGAAAGGAATAAGATAACACATAACACAAAAAACACGCAAGATACAGAAAAAAAGAATACAAAAATAGATAAAATAGATAAAATAAGAGAAAACGACCAAGAAAAATAGACCAGGTAGAATACAAACACCAGATAACACACACCAGGTAACACACACCAACACACACCCGGTAACACACACCAGGTAAGACACACCAGCACACACCAGGTAACACACACCAACACACACCAGGAAACACACACCAGGTAACACACACCAACACACACCAGGAAACACACACCAGGTAAGGTGGAACAGGTAAGGAAGACCAGGTAAGACTTAAGTACACATCTGCCCCGGGGTCATTGCCTCTATCTCACCCATACCTGTCCCGCCCAAACCTGTTAACCGCACACCTACACCTGCAGGCCGCCCCTCAGGTACACCTACACACCTGCCACACCTGCACACGCCTGGGCTTCCACATATATACTAGTAGTTCTGAGTGCATAGTTGTGTAGGGGGAAGGGGGAAGGAGGAAGGGAGGGAGAGGGAGATGGGTGGAAGAGAGAGAGAGAGAGAGAGAGAGAGAGAGAGAGAGAGAGAGAGAGAGAGAGAGAGAGAGAGAGAGAAATTAATATCTATAGATGTAGAATAAAAAAAAGAAGGATATGATACAAAATAAACAAAAGCATGGACGAGAGAGAGAGAGAGAGAGAGAGAGAGAGAGAGAGAGAGACTTTCACAAAGCCTCTCTATCATAGTGCTTGGCTCAGTCACAGGTCAATAACCCCCCACACTAAATCCCTCCCACCTACCTCCCTCCCTTCCCTTCCCTTCCCTCCCTCCCTTCACTTCATGTTATACCTCCCCCTCCCCTTCCATCCATCTCTCCCTCCTCTCTTTCTCTCCTTTTTCTCTTCTTTATTTCCTTCTCTTATCCTCCTCTC
>NC_059267.1:2329280-2331780 GCF_017591435.1 Portunus trituberculatus
AATAATAATAATAATAATAATAATAATAATAATAATAATAATAATAATAATAATAATAATAATAATAATAATAATGATAATAATAACAATAATAATGTTTTTTTCAACACCATCCTATTTTTCCACACTCGGCCAAAACTTCACCAAGGTACATTTTTTAATTCATCTGAGTTAGGAATGGGGAACCAAGGCAGTTGTTTGCAAGTGGAGGCGAGGCTGACCCAGCTGGGCGAGGGTGGAGTGGACACAGTGAGGTTGTCCCGCCCTCGTTCAGCTGGTTGCTGCGGCTGGGGGAGGCGCACCATAGCCTCCTTCACCTTCCGGGGAGGAGCCGAGGGGGGGACCAAGCCCCTCGTGTCGGAGAAGGTGGCCAGCCTGAAGGTGGGCAGGCTGGCCACCAAAGATCCGGAGACACCCACCAGGGTCGAATGCCTGGCAGGAGACGAGATTGTCTTCTGCCAGGAAATGGCCCTGGAGGACCTCCTGGCAGGGCTGAGGAGGACGAGCAGGGCGGCGGGGAGCCACGCCGTCCTGTTCCTCTGCCTTGTCAGGGGGCAGGGTGTCCGCGGGGGGCAGGGGGCTGCCCAACACTCTTTGCAATGGCAAGAGAGTGGGCAGCCCGGAGTCCCCCCAGAAGGCCCAGGCCAAGCCTGTCCCAAAGGCGGGGCAGAAGGCCGGCCCCGAAGAGGTTGGGCAGGTGGGGCCCAACCCGGGGCAGGAGGCCGGCCCGCCGAGGCTGACCAGGTGGGGGTCAGCCCGGGACAGGAGGCCGGCCCCGCCGAGGCTGGGCAGGTGGGGCCCAGCCCGGGGCAGGAGGCCGGCCCGCCGAGGCTGGGCAGGTGGGGCCCAGCCCGGGCAGGAGGCCGGCCCGCCGAGGCTGACCAGGTGGGGTCAGCCCGGGGCAGGAGGCCGGCCGCCGAGGCTGACCAGGTGGGGGTCAGCCCGGGGCAGGAGGCCGGCCCCGCCGAGGCTGGGCAGGTGGGGCCCAGCCCGGGGCAGGAGGCCGGCCCCGCCGAGGCTGGGCAGGTGGGGCCCAGCCCGGGGCAGGAGGCCGGCCCCGCCAAGGCTGGCCAGGTGGGGGCCAGCCCGGGGTCGGACGGCCTGGGCCTGTGGGTCTCGGCCCCTACCCGGAGGAGAGGCAGGAGGAGGCAGGGGGCGCCGCAACCCCGGTGGGCGAGGAAGCAGGGCTCGTCCACCGCAGAGTGGGGAGGGAAGAGACATACCCCTCCCCACCGCCGCAGCGGGAACCCCGCAGGTCAGGGAAAGCTGGCCAGGGGAGGGTCGGGGTAGGAGGCAGGCTGTCCCTTGATCTGTTGGACAGCCTGCTCTCCATTGGGCACACCCTGACCCTGATCACCCTGGCGTACTCCACCCTGCAGGAGTACTTCCCTGACTGATCGGGGCAGCCTGCCCCACAGGGCACGCGGCTGCCTTGTGGGGAGGGGAGGGGAGGTTAGGTGGGAGGGGAGGGGAGGAAGGCAGCCGGGAGGGAGGAGAGCTGCCTTGGGAGGGAGGAGGGCAGCCCAGGCCAGGCCAGAGGCTGTCCCACAGGAGGGTAGGGAGGGGGACAGCCCAGGCCTGGCCAAGAGGCTGCCCGCGGGAGGGGAGGAGGGGCAGCCTAGGCCAGGCCAAAAGGCTGCCCGCAGGAGGGAGGAGGAGGGGCGGCCCAGGCCTGGCCAAAAGGCTGCCCGCAGGAGGGGAGGAGGGGCGGCCCAGGCCTGGCCAAAAGGCTGCCCGCAGGGAGGGAGGAGGAGGGGCGGCCCAGGCCTGGCCAAAAGGCTGCCCGCAGGAGGGAGGAGGAGGGGCGGCCCAGGCCTGGCCAAAAGGCTGCCCGCAGGAGGGAGGAGGAGGGCGGCCCAGGCCTGGCCAAAAGGCTGCCCGCAGGAGGGAGGAGGAGGGGCGGCCCAGGCCTGGCCAAAAGGCTGCCCGCAGGAGGGAGGAGGAGGGGCGGCCCAGGCCTGGCCAAAAGGCTGCCCGCAGGAGGGAGGAGGGAGGGGCGGCCCAGGCCTGGCCAAAAAGGCTGCCCCGCGGGAGGGAGGAGGGAGGGGCGGCCCCGGCCTGGCCAAAAAGGCTGCCCCGCAGGAGGGAGGAGGGAGGGGCGGCCCCGGCCTGGCCAAAAGGCTGCCCCGCAGGAGGGAGGAGGAAGGGGCAGCCCAGGCCTGGCCAAAAAGGCTGCCCCGCAGGAGGGAGGAGGGAGGGGCGGCCCCGGCCTGGCCAAAAAGGCTGCGTTTATTCTGATTTTTCCTGTCTGATTTTTTGTCTCCAGATTCCATGTGATTCTTACTGTCATTTGAATATTGCAAGTTTTACGTCACAATGTTTTTCTTTCTCTCTTTCGAAAAGTTTCATTACAAACTAATTAAATTTTTCACTTTTTGACCTTGAAAGAAAAAGAAAAACATGACTCATCGTTTCCATGAAGCACACACACACGCACACACACACACACACACACACACACACACACACACACACACACACACACACACACACACACACA
>NC_059267.1:2334280-2349280 GCF_017591435.1 Portunus trituberculatus
AGAGAGAGAGTACCATCTCCCCTCCGTGAACAATGCAATTAGCTTGTTCCAAAAAGATATAATGAGAGAGCGAGAGAGGGACGGGGAGAAGGAGAGGGAGAGGGAGAGCAGGAGCAGGAAAGAGGGAGAGAGAGAGAGAGAGAGAGAGAGGAAGAGACAAGAGACATCAGGGAGAGGATGAGGGGAAGAGAAATAGACACAAATTAAAGGACAGATAGACAGATGGACATGAGGGAGGGAGAGGGAGGGAGAGGGAGACGATAGAGAGAGGAGGAGGAGGGAGAGAGGAGAGGGGAAACAGATAGAAAGGAAGGGGAAACAGAGTCAAATAAGGGAAAATTCTGAAAGGGGAAACAGAACAAGTCTCTCTCTCTCTCTCTCTCTCTCTCTCTCTCTCTCTCTCTCTCTCTCTCTCTCTCTCTCTAGTAGTAGTAGTAGTAGTAGTAACAGTACAACTACAACTTTAATACCTCTCTCTCTCTCTCTACTAATTACTCTCTATTTTTCCCTCTCCCTCTATTCTTCTCTTCCTCTCCCTCTCCCTTTCCCTCTCCCTCTCCCTCCCCCTCCTTCTCTCCCTCTCCCATTACCACAATCCTTCCCCCTCCATCTCCCCCATCAATACCTCCACTCTTCTCTCTCTCTCTCTCTCTCTCTCTCTCTCTCTCTCTCTCTCTCTCTCTCTCTCTGAACTGAAAAGCACTCAACATGATCTCTTTGATTGCAGATAAAAAAAAATGTGAGAGTATTTTTTTCCAGAACTTAATGCACACACACACACACACACACACACACACACACACACACACACACACACACACCACACACACATATACATATACTCTATTTAAGGGTCTATTGTAGTTCTGTTCGTGTAATTTGTATGATTTCTGTATATATATATATATATGTGTGTAGGTGTGTGTGTGTGTGTGTGTGTGTGTGTGTGTGTGTAATTCACTGTTTGATCTGGTGCAGTCTCTGACGAGACAGCCAGACGTTACCCTACGGAACGAGCTCAGAGCTCATTATTTCCGATCTTCGGATAGTCCTGAGACCAGGCACACACCACACACCGGGACAACAAGGTCACAACTCCTCGATTTACATCCCGTACCTACTCACTGCTGGGTGAACAGCACCTACACGTGAAAGGAGACACACCCAAATATCTCCACCCGGCCGGGGAATCGAACCCCGGTCCTCTGGCTTGTGAAGCCAGCGCTCTAACCACTGAGCTACCGGGCCGTGTGTGTGTGTGTGTGTGTGTGTGTGTGTGTGTGTGTGTGTCCTTCTTCTGCTACTACTACTACTACTACTACTACTACTACTACTACTACTACTACTACTACTACTACTACTACCACAACTACTACTACTACAACTACAACTACTACCACAACTGCTACAACCACAACCACAACCACAAAGAAAATATATATAAAGAAAAGAAACAAAGGTAGGAAAGGTGGCAGGAAAATTATCAGTAGCAAACGAGACAAGAAAAAAAGAACAAAGGAGGAAAAAGAGAAAAGAAAAAAAAAGAAAAGGAGGAAAAGAAATATAAAGCCGACCATTTGAAGTTCTTTACCACCACCATCAACACCACCACCACCACCACTACTACTACTACTACTACTACTACTGTTTTGTTGTTGTTGTTGTTGTTGTTGTCCATTTTTTGCATATTTTTCTTATTTTCATCATATTTTCATTTCTTTCCATTTAATTAAGAAAAATACCAGATGAAAGAAAGAGAACGTTAAAAAATTATAAAAAAAATTCGAGAGAGAGAGAGAGAGAGAGAGAGAGAGAGAGAGAGAGAGAGAGAGAGAGAGCGTGTACCTGGAAGGGAAGGTGAGCGGGTCTCATTAGTGGTCCTCTTTAGGTGAAGGTTTAGGGTGCCACTGAAATTTTCCCGCTGAGAGAGAGAGAGAGAGAGAGAGAGAGAGAGAGAGGCGTAGTACATGAAAAAAATGTGAGATATGATAAGGAGGAGGAGGAGGAGGAAAAATAATTAAAGAAAAGAATTCAAGTTACATATCTTCATCCTTTTGTGTACTTTCTCTCTCTCTCTCTCTCTCTCTCTCTCTCTCTCTCTCTCTCTCTCTCTCTCTCTAATAATAATAATAATAATAATAATAATAATAATAATAAGTAGTTAGGACAGGTAATGAACTAATTAACACCGAAACCAGGTTACAAAATATTACAGGTAGAGAGAACCCATTATGAGAAACTACAGGACTGCATCTCTCTCTCTCTCTCTCTCTCTCTCTCTCTCTCTCTCTCTCTCTCTCTCTCTCTCAACTATCACCATTAATATGCCACGCTTAAAAAGTAAAGAGAGAGAGAGAGAGAGAGAGAGAGAGAGAGAGAGAGAGAGAGAGAGAGAGAGAGAGAGAGAGAGAGAGCAAATATATGCATGGCACACCTCTCTTTCTCTCTTTCTTATCCAACTGTTGCTGTTACTCCTCCTTCCCCTCCCCCTCCCTCTCCCCCCTCTCTCCTCTCTCTCTCCCTCTCCCTCTCTCTCTCTTTCCCTCTCACTCTCTCCCTCTCACTTCGCCACAAACGATTTTCAGAAGTCAAAATAAAATGCTCTTTCGTTTTAGTGTGTGTGTGTGTGTGTGTGTGTGTGTGTGTGTGTGTGTGTGTGTGTGTGTGTGTGTGTGTGTGTGTGTGTGTGTGTGTGTGTGTTTAGGAATGGGGGACATTTCTCACAAAGGCGACAACATTACAATAAACAGTAAGCCATATCTCTCTCTCTCTCTCTCTCTCTCTCTCTCTCTCTCTTCCCAGCAGACCTATTAAACTCTTTTTTTAGTTTGAGAGAGAGAGAGAGAGAGAGAGAGAGAGAGAGAGAGAGAGAGAGAGAGAGAGAGAGAGAGAGAGAGAGAGAGAGAGAGAGAGAGAGAGAGAGAGAGAGAGAGAGAGAGAGAGAGAGAGAGCGGAAATATTTCACCTGGCATCCACCCCTTCCGGTACTCTCACCTGGGAAGTGTTTCATTATAAGGTTAATTAGTTACCTTTGTATTTATTTCACCTAATATTCCCTAACTTAACTTTAAAACTTTACCTAACTTAACATATAGGATCAATTATTTCTAACTTAGCCTCTTCAGTACTGGGATGCATTTTTCTCTTGAAATTGGGGTATGATCAGACCATTTTATTGACATTAGGAATGGTCTATGAAGGTCAGAAGATTGATGGTCACAGTCTTCACTATTTCAATCCCCCTCATGAGTTTCTGACCTTGAATTTTGTGAGATCAGACCATTTTATTGACTTTAGGAAGGGTCTATGGACATCAGAAGATTGATGGCTACAGTCTTCACTATTTTAATCTTCACACAAGTTTCTGAAGCTGTATAAAATCACCAAATTGTAAGTAGAATGAATATGGAAATGCGTCATGGTACTGAAGGGGTTAAACAACTCTTGATTTACCTAACCCCAAATTTACCTAACCTTACTTAACCCAATCTTAACCTAACCTAACTCAAACTAATTCGATTTAATCTAACCTTAACTGGTGTCACTGAATTTTCTAATCCAACCTTGCCAAAAATCTAAAAAATCTTGACTTACTTAACCCCAAATTAACCAAGCCCAAATAAACCCAACTTAACCTAACCTAACCTAACACTGAATCATTCAACTTTCTAATCTAACCTTGTCAAAAATCTAAACTAATATTGACTTACCTAACCTAAATTCAAGTAAACAAACCCAACCTAACGTCACCTAACCTAACCTAACCTAAGCTAATCTAACGACCTAACGCTTTTCTTTCCTCTAGAGAACCATCACCCAAGTCGGCCTTATTTTGGTTGATCCTCTCTCCTACATAAGAAAAAAAAATCCTAGTTTAATCTAGCCTAACCTTGCCTTACTTCATCTTAACCTAACCTAACCAAACCAAATATAAGTTAATCTAATCGCATCATAATCTTACGTAACCTCTCTCTCTCTCTCTCTCTCTCTCTCTCTCTCTCTCTCTCTCTCTCTCTCTCTCTCTCTCTCTCTCTCTCATTTCCACTTTATTTTCTTCTTCAAAGCGTTCCTTGCTTTCATATCTTCATTCCCTTCCTTTCTTCTTGTTACTCTCTCTCTCTCTCTCTCTCTCTCTCTCTCTCTCCTATTTCCAATTTATTCCCTTCTTCAAAGCTTCTCTGTCGTACCCAAAACACCCTCCAGGTAAGAGACCCACCAATCTAACCTCACCTAACCTCACCTGGCCATTACCTTGACACGAGGCAGGTGTAATGATCACGTACGCTAAGATGATACAGATCTCTACCCTTTCTCTTCCTACCTTTTCCTCGTACAGTGGGAGGATAAATAGATGAAGGTAGAGAGAAGATGAGGGAGGAAGGGCGATGTGGTGTCTAAAGTGCTTTTTTTTATTTGTTGTGGGGAGATGATGTGAGGAAAGTGAAGTGGAGAGTAAGAGTAAGAGGAACCATGTGTCCTTTAGGAAACGCTTCGCTCTCTCCCCACGACTATTTCCAGAGGCTCTAGTTGAAGGCACTCGTGTTTTGAGGGGTGTTTTTATGGCTGTGGGGATGGATTAGCAAGATTTCTAGCTGATCATAAGAAGGAACTGTCTTGAAAACCCGGCTAATCGTCTATGGGGGCTTGAAAAATTGTCGTGGTGAGAGCAAGGCGTTTTTTATTATGGTCGTATATGGGCAGAAGGTTTCAGAAGCTTGTCCGCCTCTGTTTGTCTTGTCACGACTCAATGCCTCTTGCTGTTCTCGTTGGTCACAGCTTCTCTTATCCATCAGATTAGTGATAGCGTCTTATAATCCTGGTAACCTGCTTTCGTGTCTCTCATCTTCCTTCATTTATCCTTCTCCTTCTTACTTCCATCTTCATCGCTTCATTCTTGTTATCTTCTTTCTTACATATTTCATTTCTTCTCGATTTTCAAGTCACATCTCCAAGCGCACGGGTTCGAATCCTGTCCACGGTCGGAGTGCAGGTAGGGTTTCCTCACTCCTACCCACAAAGAAGTGTCCCCTTTAGCCCATAATTTCACGTGCAAACCCCACGTGGTATAAATTATAAATAAATAAATAAATAAATAGATAAATAAGTGAAGGTGAGACAGAGAAAACGAAGACAGTAGAGAAAATATGATGTTTATAATGCATTTTTATTTATTCTTTTCTTTTTTCCAGTTTATTTTTCTTTTTTTTTCTTTACTCTCTCCTTCCCTTTCTTTTCCTGTTTTTTTTTTAGTTTTTCCCTTTTTTTTCTTTATATTCTCTTTCCCTCTCTTCCTTTCTTTTCCTGTTTTTTTTTCATTTTCTTTATATCCTCTCTTTTGCTTTCTTTTCCTTCATTTTCCTGCCTTTTTTGAGTTTTTTTCTCTATTCCCTTTCTATTTTTCTATTTTCCTGTTTTTTCCTCCCTTTTCTCTATACCTTCTCTTTTCCTGGTTTTCCCCTTTCTCTCTATACCCTCTCTTTTCCTTTATTTTCCTGTTTTTCTCCCTTTTCTCTATCCCCCTTTCCTTCTTTTCTTTTTTTTCTCCCTTTTTTACTCTATAACCTCTTTTCCTCTCTTCCTTTCTTTTCCTCTATTTTCCTCTTTTCCTACCTATTTCCAGTCTCTTTCCCTTTTCTTCTCTATGCTTTCTTTTCCTCTATTCCAGTTTTCCCTTTCTCCTTTCCTTTCCTTTCCTTTAATTTCTTTCCTGCTTCCTCTGGCTTCATTATTTTCTACCTATTTTCTCTTTCTTTTCATTCTTCTCTTTATTCTTCAGTTTATTATTTTCTTCCTTTTCTCCCATTCAGTTATCGTTATTTTCATTTTCCTGTCATTTGTTTCCTTCTACCTACATATTTTCCTTCCTTTATCCTCCTTTCTTCCTTTTCCCCTTTCCTTCCTTCTCTCAAGTCGTCAATGAAGAGAAAGAAGAAGTTGAAGAAAGAAATAAAGGAATGACGAAGAGAAATTAACTTGAGAATTAAAAAAGGAGGGAATGAGAGAGAGAGAGAGAGAGAGAGAGAGAGAGAGAGAGAGAGAGAGAGAGAGAGAGAGAGAGATACTGGCAGACAGAGAAAAATTTTAGACACAGCCCAGAAGCACACACACACACACACACACACACACACACACACACACAGCAAAGAGCGCCGCTGTCTGTGTACGTATCACAGAAAACGGAACAAAGTCAAATGTTTACATGGCTCTGTGTGTGTGTGTGTGTGTGTGTGTGTGTGTGTGTGTGTGTGTGTGTGTGTGTGTGTGTGTGCCACTGCAAACACTATTCCTTGACCTGCAGATGTCTGGCAAAAGAGGAGGAGGAGGAGGAGGAGGAGGAGGAGGAGGAGGGAATAACAAAGACAGTGATTGAAACTCGGATATGAATCTCTCTCTCTCTCTCTCTCTCTCTCTCTCTCTCTCTCTCTCTCTCTCTCTCTCTCTCTCTCTACACACCCAAACACACCCCGATCCTCCCATCTACAGTTACCTTACCCATCCTCTCCCTCCTCCCTTCTCCTCCTCCTCCTCCTCCTCCTCCTCCTCCTCCTCCTCCACAATCACGGTCGGCAGGTGGTCTGATGAGCGGTGGACAGGTGAGTCTGTTATATTTTACCTGTTGTTGATAAATTGATGAAGCAATGAGGTGTGAGAACAGGGAAGAGAGGAAGGAAGGGAGAGGAGGGAAGAGAAGATGGAAGAGAGAGAGGGAAGAGAAGATGGAGAAGGGAAGAGAGAAAGAGAGAAAGGATGTTGATGGATTTGAGAGAAGAGAAAGATGAGAGTGGATAGAATGAATGGGGATAGGAGAGGGAAGATAAAGGAGTAGGATAGATAGAGAGGAAGGAAGAGAGAAAGGATGTTGGTGGATTGAAGGGAATGTCGATGGATAGAAGAGAAAGATGTGTGGATGGTAAAGTGGATAGAATGAAAGGGGATAGGAGAAGGAAGATAAAGAAGGTGGGAGGGATAATTATAGATAAAAAAAAAAAGGAAGGAAGGAAAACAGAAAGAGGAAAAAGAGAGTGAAAGGAAGGGAGATAAGAGAGAAGGAAAAGTGAGAGATAGAAAGAGAGGTAAAATATAAAAGACGAAAGGAAAATGTAAGAAAAATAAGAAAATGAGAGATAGAAAAGAAGGAAAAGAAAAAACTGGAGGAAAAAAATGAGATGAAAATTTACCTAATCTAGCCTAACCTAACACGCGAGAGAGAGAGAGAGAGAGAGAGAGAGAGAGAGAGAGAGAGAGAGAGAGAGAGAGAGAGAGAGAGAGAGAGAATAAAAAGAAATACAAAAACAACCCACATAACCATAATTCTCTCACAGGAAATGGCGCAGGTAGGTGTTCTCTCTCTCTCTCTCTCTCTCTCTCTCTCTTTTTTTTTTTTTTTTTTTTATTTAAACAAAACTTTATACAAAGGAACATGTACCCAAAGGCGCACTGTCGTGTGCTACCTATTCTAAGGGTACTACAATCTATTTCTCTACAATATTTACAAGACTTAAAAATAGATAATATACAAGATGGTCAGCATGTAAATGGAGCACTATTCGTTTCACTTCACTAGCACTATTCACGCACTGCACTACACTGAGTGTCACGTCACAAAGAGTGTCAGAGGAGTTGGCAGTGTCTGTCTCCACTTATGTGCCATCAGTTTGACACTGTGTGTTCATCTCCTGGACGTGAGGCACCGCGGCCGTGAACAAGTTCCACATCCTGGAGACGCGTCCTGCGAAGGTGCGTTGATGCTGACACCCGTGGGATCGCGGCACCTCTACGGCGTCACCACCATTGAGCACCGTTCTCGTGCTCCGTGCGGTGACTCTTAGAGGATGACGCAGCCCTGCCAGATGTGGCACTCTTTGCACCTGTGCCTTATGGAACACTACGATCGCCGCCACGTCTCTGCGGTGTTCCAGTGAATCAAGGGGACGCTCAGGCTCTGGGTGAGGTGGTAGTGCAGCATCTACTAGCCGTATGGCGCGGCGTTGGATGCTGTCCAGTCTCCTTCTGTGTGTGGCGGCACAGGACATCCAGGAGAGAGCTGCGTATTCAAGGTGGGGCCGCACCTGTGCCTTGTACAGCAGCAGTCTCCCTTCCTGTCGAGGAAACTGGCGATCCTTCTGAGAGCGGAGATCCTGTGAGAGGCTTTCTTGGCAATGGTTTTGACATGCCTGTCAAACCTCAGCCCTCGATCCACCTCCACTCCAAGTATCTTGACGTCATCTTGGAGTGGGAGAGCAGCAGCGCCAAAGACAACTTTCCTGCCATTGCTGCCATGGCGGCTGGGGACCGAGAGACAACCATTGCTTGTGTCTTCTCCGGCGCGAATGTCACTTGCCATCGAGCACCCCACTCCTTTATCACTCGTAGCTGCTGATTGATGGCCTCAGCAGCCCGCCCACTGTCCTGGCGTGGATAGGTATAGGAGAGGGTGCAGTCATCAGCATAGGCCATGACTCCTGGCAGTAGCTGGAGAAGATCATCCACGTAGATATTCCACAGGAGTGGGCCAAGAATTGAACCCTGTGGCACTGATGCCTCCACTGATGCCTCCTCTCTCTCTCTCTCTCTCTCTCTCTCTCTCTCTCTCTCTCTCTCTCTCTCTCTCTCTCTCTCTCTCTCTCTCTCTCTCTCTCTCTCTCTCTGTCAAGGTCAGGCCAGTCGACGCAAATATAGATTACGTGAAATTAATCGGACTGGGAGAGGAGGAGGAGGAGGAGGAGGAGGAGGAGGAGGAGGAGGAGGAGGAGGAGGAGGAGAAGGAAAGGAAGGAAGGAAAGTAAAAGGAAAACATAGCGAAAGCAAAACAGATGACAAAACAATGATGAGAGAGAGAGAGAGAGAGAGAGAGAGAGAGAGAGAGAGATTAAGGAAATGAAGCGTATGAAAAGCGGAAAAGCAGGAGGAGGAGGAGGAGGAGGAGGGAAAAAATAAGGTTGGAGGATAAACAGAATAAAATATGAGAGAGAGAGAGAGAGAGAGAGAGAGAGAGAGAGAGAGAGAGAGAGAGAGAGAAGTAAAGATAAAAAAAAAAGTGAAAACGGCATTCATATTACACAAACATAGAAGAAGAAGAAGAAGAAGAAGAAGAAGAAGAAGAAGAAGAAGAAGAAGAAGAAGAAGAAGGAGGAGGAGGAGAGGAGGAGGGGGAGGAGAAGAAGAAGAGGAGGAGGAGGAGGAAGGGCAGAAAAAGAAGATGCGCTACACAAATTATTCCAGTCTATTATTATTATTATTATTATTATTATTATTATTATTATTACCTATCATTGCTCTCTTCCGCTTTCTAAGTCGTAAAGTTCCGGAAGTAATTATGTGGCACTACCTTCTCGTCCTCTTTTCCCACGCACACACACACACACACACACACACACACACACACACACACACACACACACACACACACACACACACACACACAGATAATTATTCACTCACAATTTTCTTCTTATCTTTTCTTATCCTATTTTCCTTTGTCATTTTCTCATCATTATCCTCTTCCCCCTTTCATTCCTTCCTTCATTCCTTTATTCTCTCTTTACCTTCCTTCCTTCCTTCCTTCCTTCCTTCCTTTCATCATTTCTTCTCTCACTTCCTTTATTTATCGCTCACTTACCTGTAAAAGAAAGAAAAGAGGAATTAACATAGGGAGATAAATGATAAATAGAGAGATTAAACGCACACACACACACACACACACACACACACACACACAGAGAGAGAGAGAGAGAGAGAGAGAGAGAAAAGTCACTTCCGAACTCTTCCCACAAAGTGCAAAACATCGAAAACATGATAATAATGTCTCTCTCTCTCTCTCTCTCTCTCTCTCTCTCTCTCTCTCTCTCTCTCTCTCTCTCTCTCTCTTCTATATTTTCACAGTTTTCAGCCCCTTATCTTAACTTTTAACCGGTTCTAGTCGAAGCTTTGTGGTATTTAAAGGAGTTTTTTCACGATTCTATAGTTTAACCCTTTCAATACCATCACGCGCTTCAACATTCAGACTGGTTACTATTATGTGGTTTTCTACATGCTTCAGAAACTCATGTGGGGATTAAAGTAGTGAAGACTCAGGCCATTAATCTTCTGACCGCCATAGACCCTTAGTAATGTCAATAAAATGGTCTAATCGTACACAAATCTCAAGGTGAAAAAATGTGTCCCAGTACTGAAGGGGTTAAGGTGCTCTAGTGGAAGTTATTGAGGTTTTTTCATGGTGTTTTCATTATTCTAGCGATAGTTTAGTAGGTTATTGTGAAGGTGTAGTGGTTTTCAAGTGTGTTTTTCATGATTTTGTAGTTTAAAGAGGCTGTAGTGAAAGCCATCAGTGTTTTTCAAGAGTGTTTTTCATGGTTCTGTTGAAAGTGAATGTGATTTTCAAGTGTGTTTTTCATTGTTCTGTAGTTTAAAGAGGCTGTAATGGAAGTTGTCAGGATTTTCAAGAGTGTTTTTCATGGTTCTGTTGAAAGTGAATGTGATTTTCAAGTGTGTTTTTCGTGGTTCTATATTCCAAAAAGTGCTTTCAAGGATGCTTTTACGATTCTAGTGATAGTTTTACCAGAGTAGTGTAAGTCTAGTGGAATTTCCTTTTTCTTTTTTTTTTTTTAATTCACGTGATGGACTGGCAAGAATTCTACAATCACCAATGGCAAAACAAACACACACGGAAACCAGAGACAAATAATCCCTGCGGTATTTAAAAATCGCTCAAAAAAAAAAAATGACAAAGCGTTTCAGAATACAACTCCACGCCTGCCTACCCCTCCCCCTGTTTTTTTTTTTTTTTCTCTCTCTCGCTCTCTCACTCTCGCCTTTTTTTCTTCCCCCTCTTTTTCTGCTTGCTAACTTTCGCCGTGTGGATGCAATGCGATTCATCCCAACCACAGCTTCACACGGAAACAGCGTAGCGTGAGGTGACTGTGTGAGGTGATGGTGCGGGAAAGAGAAGTGATGTCATGAAGTGCTGAAGTCCGTTATTGAAAGCTGCTGTGTGTGTGTGTGTGTGTGTGTGTGTGTGTGTGTGTGTGTGTGTGTGTGTGTGTGTGTGTGTGTGTGTGTTAGTGGTCAGTTTTTTCTAAGGTAAGAGTGTGTAATAGTGAAAATGAAGTCATGAAATCGTCTATTAACCCCTTCAGTACTGGGACACATTTTTACCTTGAGATTTGTGGACAATTAGACCATTTTATTGACATTAGGAAGGGTCTATGGAGGTCATAAGATTAATGGCCACAGTCTTCACCATTTTAACTTCCCACATAAGTTTCTGAAGCTATAAGAAATCACTAAATAGAAAGCAAAACGAATATGGAAACGCATCATGGTACCAAAGGGGTTAAGGGGTAGTGAATTCGTTGTAAGGTCATGTAATCACCTGCTAAATATTAAAAAGAAAAAAAAATTAGGAAGAAAAAAATAAAATGAAGACTATAATCAAAATCACTTGTCTTATTATAATATTTGAGGCAGAGTTCAAATATTATAAAGTCGAAGGAAAATCGGTGTCAAGTCGCGTGCGTTTCCATCAGGGTGTCACGCACGCACACCGGCCATTGTTTGCCCTTCGCTCTTCTAATGAGGGACTGGTGCAAACAACGATAACACCACAGGCAGGGGTATAATTTTCTAACGAGAGATGAAACAAGACACTAATTACTGAAAAAAATATATACACATAAAAACGAAACATATATTAACATCAATTAGCAGTTTTTTTTTCTCTCTCTCTCTCTCTCTCGTTTGCATCGACCAGGTTACGACACTGCCAATCTTGGTGAGCCCGACTCTATGACTTATTCCCATTTGCATTGACCAAGGTTACGACACTGCCATGGCATCCCTAATCTTCACCTGTAATGGCCGGGGTTACGACACTGCCAAGAATCGGGGAACAGTCTCTATTACCTCATTTTTTAACCTATTTACATTGACCAGGGTTACGACACTGCCTAGCCTGAGGGACACTGCTTTCTTTAACGTACATTTCCGCAGTAGCAGGCTTACCACACTGTGTTCCCTTAGGTATTTCATTACGCAAGAGAGGTATTGGCCCAGGGCAACGAAATGTATAGAAGGGAAAGACCCACCGAAAAAAGAGTCAGAAGGTGTAAGTAAAATTAGAGAAGTGTTTTGAGTCCCCTTTAAAGGATTCAGGTAGTAGGAAGGGGAAAATACAGAAGGTAAGGGTTTCCAGAGTTTAGCCTGAAGCATACAGGGAGACTTCATGTTTATACGGTTTTTTTTAACACAAATTCTGTTTATTACGAATTTACGAGTTGAAATATATTAAGTCTATATGAATTTACACGATGTTTGTATTCTCTCTCTCTCTCTCTCTCTCTCTCTCTCTCTCTCTCTCTCTCTCTCTCTCTCTCTCATCAATCAAACTATATCAAAATACAAGCCACAGAGAGGAGGGAGAGGAAATAAAAAACCGGAAGAAAAAAATGGAAGGAAAAAAGAAAATTGAGGAGAAAAAAGGAGGAAAACGGGGGAAAAAGTGCTTGATAGTCACACCTTTGTCATGTTTTCCCTTGTCAGAGAGAGAGAGAGAGAGAGAGAGAGAGAGAGAGAGAGAGAGAGAGAGAGAGAGAGAGAGTGTGTGTGTGTGTGTGTGTGTGTGTGTGTGTGTGTGTGTGTGTGTGTGTGTGTGTGTGTGTGTGCTTGTCATTTTGCAAACCAGAAAGGAAATATAAATAAATGACATAAACGTGACAAAAAAAAAAAGGAAGCAAAAAAGAGGAAGACCAGACACAGATGATAACAGCGCATGACTGATGAAAGGAAGAGGGGAGAAAAAAAAATATATCTATATATAAAATATCAGCAAAAATATGATATGATGTCGCGCTGCATGAAAGTGGAACAGAAAACTTGCAATAATAATAATAATAATAATAATAATAATAATAATAATAATAATAATAATAATAAAAGTAAAAAAAATATATACGAAATGATTAAATATGCAAATATATTCATTAAACTGCGCGTAAAATCGAACAAAAAGATAAGGTCAGGTTAGATTAAGTCAGGTTAGGTTAGGTTAGGTTAGTTAGGTTAGGTTAGGTTAGGTTAGGTTAGGTTAGGTTAGGTTACTATCCTTACCCTACTAACAGACTTTAAAATCCACACAACTATTCCATATACTCCACCCTTCCATTTATGACCCTCAATTCCACTAGGTAACGAAACCACCAACCAATACACCCATACACCCATCACCTCCCATCCCACCCATCCTGCTACCTCCTATTCACTCACATCCTATCCACCCATGTCACCCATCAACCCATCCTACTACCCACATACCCGCCCCTATACCACTCAAACTACCACCACTATATATCCTATCCCATCCACCTCCAACTATATCCAGCCCATAACACTCAAACACACACACACACACACACACACACACACACACACACACACACACACACTCTACCCACCCACACACACTCAAACTTCCACCAACACACACTAACTATCCAGCCACACACTCTGCCCACACACACACGCACTATCCAGCTACACACACTCTACACACTCCTACACACACTCAAAACTACTACCAACACACTCTTCACACACACACACACACTCAAACTACCACCAACACACTCCACCCACACACCCACACACACTCAAACTACTACCAACACACTCCACACACACACACACACTCAAACTACCACCAACACACACACTACCCGGCCCCACACACACTCTGTCCACACACCACCCGCCAGTCCCCGCCCATTACACCCCTCCCCTTTGTCACGATCTATTTGTACAAGTTTGGAAGTAATACTGGCGATAAAAAAGCAGAAAGTTTCCACCGCCACACTTAGGAAGCCCAAAATTGCATCCCAGCACTGCAGGACCCCGTGTGTGTGTGTGTGTGTGTGTGTGTTCGTTCATGCGTGCGTGAGTCGAGGTGTCAAGCGTTGCGGATATACTGAACCGAATCTGCCTTAAATGAACCGAACCCATGCGAACCGAAATTAACTGAACCGAAAAAATGAAAAATGTAAAAGGAAACTCAGAGAGAGAGAGAGAGAGAGAGAGAGAGAGAGAGAGAGAGAGAGAGCAGCATAGAGAACAACAGAAAATGGATTACGAGACCACCGAGCTGACAAAACAAAACACACACACACACACACTTCATATACGCCTTTTTAACGAACTATCCATCGGACACCTGAAAAAAGAAGGGGAAAGAGGAAAAAAGAGGAAAAACGGGAAAAAAGGGAAAACAAGGGAGAAGAGGGGAAAAATAGAAAAGTTGTCAGCCACAGTCCGCCTCGCCATAAGTTTCAGGGTCCGAGTGAGACGTGAATCACACACCAAAGCATTGATCCGAAGCCGTTTCATTCATCATTATCCCACACGTTCGGCACTTCCTGTCCTTCCCTTTCATCTCTCTCTCTCTCTCTCTCTCTCTCTCTCTCTACTTGTATTTATTCCACTTATAATTCCACTCTCTCTCTCTCTCTCTCTCTCTCTCTCTCTCTCTCTCTCTCTCTCTCCTTTCATTTATACTCTTTCTTTCTATCTCTATTTTTTTTTCTTCTCATTCTTTATCATTCGTTCTTGCTTTCTTTTCTTTCATCCTACATTCTCTCTCTCTCTCTCTCTCTCTCTCTCTCTCTCTCTCTCTCTCTCTCTCTTTCAAATTGCATATCATTAGCGCAGCGGGTGACGTGTGACGGTAGCGAGTTACGTAAAGAATCTTTGAAGTTACGCACGCAAGGAACGCACCATATTTAGCGCGGAAGATGTGACGTTCGTAAACTGAGCGTAAAATTAACGTGCGTGACTACCCCCCACCCCCACCCCCCACAGAGCAGCCCAGTTCGTAAACCAAGTCATACGAATATAAGAGTAAGGGGTAGATTTTAGTAAATTGCGGAGAGTTGTTCTTAAGTCGAGTATAATTCTTTTTTTTTTTTTTTATTCAGTTCAGTGGTATTCGTAAAGCGAGGGTGATAAAGAGAAAAT
>NC_059267.1:2354280-2396780 GCF_017591435.1 Portunus trituberculatus
GCGTCCCAGTACTGAAGGAGTTAAACTAACCTTAACCTTACCTTATCTAGCCTATATACAGTCTAACGTAATCAAAATTGACCTGAACTTACCTAAGATACCAATACTCAATTCGATTTAATCTAACACAATAAAAATACTTGTTGTTTTCCGCATTAACCTTCGATGTGTTCATTTCCTTGTTGACTTTTTATAATGATTTTGTCTTCTTGTTAATACTAATTCACCCACTTTCTCTCTCTCTCTCTCTCTCTCTCTCTCTCTCTCTCTCTCTCTCTCTCTCTCTCTCTCTCTCTCTGCTACATCATCACACAACCTCATCACCACATTTTCTCCCTCTCCTCCCTTCTTTCCTCCCTTCACCTCTTCTTTCCTCCATTTCCTCCATTTCCTCCATCGCATCCCTTCACCTCCACCCATTCAACCCTTTATTCCTCCCCTTCATAAGCCGATCTTCCCTTCCCATTCATACCCTCTCCCTTCATCTTCTCCCTTCATTCTCTTCTTCCTTCCCTTCATTTCCATCTTCATCCTTTCCTCCTTCCATACCCTGCCTTCCTTCATCTCTCATCCCTTCACCATCTCATTCCTTCATCTCCCACACCCCTTTCGCCTTCCCATTCCATACCCTGCACTACTTACCCTCCCTCCCCTTCCATACCCTGCCCTCCAGTCACCCTCCCTCCCCCCCTTCCAGCCTTCCTTCCTTTCCACATTCTAACCAAGGCTATTTCACGGATGGTGGGCAAAACTGCAAAGCCATTTTTAATCTCTTTCTATTTATTTTTCCCGCGAGAGAGAGAGAGAGAGAGAGAGAGAGAGAGAGAGAAACAGGATACTCTCTCACCTGCTCTTTATAACCATGACAGGAATTATCACTCACACACGCACACACGCACAAACACACACACACATACACACACACACACACACACACACACACACACACACACACACACACACACACACACACACACACACACACACACACACACATTTAAATAAGTTAGGTCAGATTAGATCAGGTTAGGTTAAACACACACACACACACACACACACACACACACACACAGAGAGAGAGAGAGAGAGAGAGAGAGAGAGAGAGAGAGAGAGAGAGAGAGAGAGAGAGAGAGAGAGAGAATAACACCATATCAACATCCAGTGACCGAAGCATTCCGATACAAAGAGCACCACGGGGACGAACCTTTATGGGAAACAGAGCCGAGTACTAATGTTGACACCTTTCTGAACGAAGCATTCTGGAACACCGCCATGCATGTAGAGGGAATGAATGGGAGCGAAACATTACGAAACTTTATTTCTCCCTTTATGAAACAGGATGAGAGAGAGAGAGAGAGAGAGAAAGTGCAGAATCTCTCTCTCTCTCTCTCTCTCTCTCTCTCTCTCTGATGTTGAATTAATTATTTTTTATATTTTATTATTATTATTATTATTATTATTATTATTATTATTATTATTATTATATTATTATTATTATTATTATTATTATTATTATTATTATTATTATTATTATTATTATTATTATTATTATTTTCATTATTATTATCATTATATTATTACTATTATTATTATCATCACTACCATTAGAGAGATAGACAAAGTGACTAAAAGCTGAAAATCTCTCTCTCTCTCTCTCTCTCTCTCTCTCTCTCTCTCTCTCTCTCTCTCTCTCTCTCTCATGAATAATACAGCTGTGGCGTGTTCTGCATTCTCTATTACATTGATTATTTGATGCATACTTGATGTGCGTAGCGATGCTGTACTCTTGTGTGTGTGTGTGTGTGTGTGTGTGTGTGTGTGTGTGTGTGTGTGTGTGTGTTGCATTTTTTTCCTTTTTTTAGTGATTTATCAGTTTTCCTCTTGTTCTTCATTTTTTTCTTTTTCATCTTCTTCTCATTATTATGATGATGATGATAACAACAACAACAACAACAACAACAACAACAACAACAACAACAACAACAACAACAACAACAACAACAACAACAACAACAACAACAACAAACCCAAGACAAGCAATGAGCGCCGGTTTTCTAAGAGTCACCCCTTAAAATGTACCCAACAAAAAAACGTAACATTTTCAAGGAAGACTTCACTAGATAAACGAGATTGCATAAATGTAACTCTCTCTCTCTCTCTCTCTCTCTCTCTCTCTCTCTCTCTCTCTCTCTCTCTCTCTGACCTGAACTCAGCCCCGGGGTCACGGAAAAGCTTCTTTTGTCGCAGCGCAAATGAAAACGGATATCAATTGAGAGGGGAAGCTTAAGTATTTTTTGCTCTCTTTTTCTTTTCTTTTTTTATTTCATTTTAATCATCCTCCCGGGTATTTTTTTTTTTTTTTGTTTATTCACGTAATATTTTCCTTTGTATTCATCTGTTATCCAAGCCTTTGTATTGTTTCCGTTATTCTTTTTGTTTTTTTCTTATTTTTAGTTCTGAGATTGCCATGAAGTGGTACGGAATAGATAGATATATAAATAGATAGAAAGATAGATAGATAGATTGATATAGACAAATAAATAGATAGATAGATAGATAGATAGATAGGCAGATAGATAGACAGACTGATAGATAGATAAGTGGAAAAAATAGTAATAGCAATAAAAAAAGAACAAAAAGATTTAACAAGCGATAATATTAGTAATAGAA
Source organism: Portunus trituberculatus (assembly GCF_017591435.1). Taxonomy (NCBI): domain Eukaryota; kingdom Metazoa; phylum Arthropoda; class Malacostraca; order Decapoda; family Portunidae; genus Portunus; species Portunus trituberculatus. The sequence goes on from NC_059267.1 coordinate 2,356,951, forward strand.
TATAAAAATAACTCTCTCTCTCTCTCTCTAATGATAATGAGAGAAAATTAAGAAAGAAAATATGAAAACAAGGAAAAATACAAACAGGAAACGACTACGTATGTATGTATGTATGTATGTATGTATGTATCGAGTCATGCACATCCATTCATCTTTCAATATATTCGGCAATTTGTGATGCATGGGAAATACGTAACACACACACACACACACACACACACACACACACACACACACACACACACACACACACACACACACACACACACACACACACACACACACACACACACACACACACACACACACACACACACACACACACACACACACACACACACACACACACACACACACACACACACACACACACACACACACACACACACACACACACACACACACACACACACACACACACACACACACACACACACACACACACACAGAGAGAGAGAGAGAGAGAGAGAGAGAGAGAGAGAGAGAGAGAGAGAGAGAGAGAGAGAGAGAGAGAGAGAGAGAGAGAGAGAGAGAGAGAGAGAGAGAGGAAACTTTTGATAACAGAACAAAAGAAGAGGATGAAGACAAACAAGAAGAACAAGAACAATAGGAAGAGGAGGAGGAGGAGGAGGAGGAGGAGGAGGAGGAGTAGGAGTAGGAGGAGGAGGAGGAGGAGGAGGAGGAGGACACCACACCCATCACTCGCTCACCACAAAAACGTCATTCCCATTTCCCATCATGACTTGCAACCACCCCCACCACCACCACCACCACCACCACCACAACCACCACCACCACCACCACCACCACGTCTTACTCTCATCTATTCCTGTCGCTGAAGCTTCTATTATTCTCTCTCTCTCTCTCTCTCTCTCTCTCTCTCTCTCTCTCTCTCTCTCTCTCTCTCTCTCTCTCTCTCTCTCTCTCTCTCTCGCTCTCTCTCTCTCTCTCTACTATAGTGTACCGTTACTTCATGATAAAGAAAACGTTAAAAATATATCACTTTAAGGTAGACTCAAGTAATTCCAGCAAACTTACATTTTCTATGGAAGTTTCATTCGAGGTACGAGAACGCAGAAATTCTTAGCTGCGTTAACAACAACAACACATAATAAATAATAATAACAATAATAATAATAATAATAATAATAATAATAATAATAATAATAATAATAATAATAATAATAATAAAGTAATAGTAATAATAATAGAAAGCTAAATGAATAAAAACAAATATATAGATAAACAAATTGTCACATATTGCTTATTTTACAATTTTTAACATATGTACTGGTAATAGTAGTAGTAGTAGTAGTAGTAGTAGTAGTAGTAGTAGTAGTAAGAAAACTCACAGATCAACCAACGAACTAAGAGAGAGAGAGAGAGAGAGAGAGAGACTATACGATACCTCCAGTCACTTCACCTTTAACCTTCGTGCTTTTATGGCAGAGTGACGTACCTTGCAGTCACGAACACTGAGAGGAGGAGGAGGAAAAGAAGCAAAGCAAATACCAAAGAAACAATGTAATAATACAATTAAATAAATAAATAGGAAACGAGGAGGAAAATAGTGTGAAACAGGATTTAACGAAGTGGGAAAAGAGTAAAAACGAGGTCTGAGAGAGAGAGAGAGAGAGAGAGAGAGAGAGAGAGAGTTTGTTAAAGTTTTCTCATTGGGACTGAATACAAAATAGATGTTTTAACAATTAGTTGCCAAAATTGCAACTAAAAAAAAAGTGATTATTTTTTTCCATTACACATAAATAACTGTTATCATTATCATTTTAGTTACAAATCTCAATTACTTGTACTTTTTTCTTTGTGTAATTCTTAATAAGAGAAAAAATAAATCCTCTACTTATTATTATCATCATTATCATTATCATTATCATTATTATTATTATTATTATTATTATTATTATTATTATTTACCTGTAATTAACTAGCCGGCAGGTAAATTGTCAGAAATCACACCTGCATGACAAACAACAAAATGGCGAATTGCTTTAATAGATCAATACTCTCTCTCTCTCTCTCTCTCTCTCTCTCTCTCTCTCTCTCTCTCTCTCTCTCTCTCTCTCCAACAGACCTATCAGACTCTCTTTTGTACGTATGAGAGAGAGAGAGAGAGAGAGAGAGAGAGAGAGAGAGAGAGAGAGAGAGAGAGTCCTCCTTTTATCTATTTTTGTCTCTTGTGGGAACAGTTATTTCGTAATCTGTAATTTTTCCCTCCCCTCCTCTACTCCCCTTCCCCTCCTTCCTTCCTTCCTTCCTTCCTTCCTTCCCTCCCTCCCTCCCTCCCTTCCTTCCCTCTCTCCCTCACTCACTGTCTCATTGCCTTCCTTCCTTCCTTCCTTCCTTCCTTCTTTCCTTCCTTCCATTTCTTTCGCCTTATCTAATCAGTAATTTTTTTTAATCCCTGTATTAATTTGAACTTTTTGTTTCTCCTCTCTCTCTCTCTCTCTCTCTCTCTCTCTCTCTCTCTCTCTCTCTCTCTCTCTCTCTCAAGCACGTTCTATTCTTATCAATGACTCTGCTTCAGTATTTCACACACACACACACACACACACACACACCGCGTAGTGTAGTGGTTAGCACGCTCGACTCTCAATCGAGAGGACCGGGTTCGAGTCCCGGTAAGCGGTGAGACAAATGGGCAAGCCTCTTAATGTGTGGGGTGTATTCACCTAGCAGTAAATAGGTACGGGATGTAACTGGAGGGGTTGTGGCCTCGCTTTCCCGGTGTGTGTTGTGTGTTATGGTCTCAGTCCTACCCGAAGATCGGTCTATGAGCTCTGAGCTCGCTCCGTAATGGGGAAGACTGGCTGGATGACCAGCAGGCGACCGTGGTGAATTACACACACACACACACACACACACACACAGGAAAGCTAGGAAGCAGCAGCAACATAAATACACAAAAAATAAATATATAAATAAACAACACTAACATAATGATGATAATAATAATACTATAACAATAACAACCATAAAAATTAAACAGCCAACATTTTTCTACCACCACCATCACCACCACCACCACCACCACCATTACGAACAACAAAAATAACCACAATTATATTCCTGCACATCATTACTCACTTCCTGCTGTCACTGTTACTGCAGCCGTCCCTCCCTGCCACACTTCCAGCTACCTCCACGTCCTGCCACACTCCCAGCTACCACCCTGTCACACTTCCACGCCTTCCCACACTCCCAGCTACCACTCTGTCACACTTCCACGCCTTCCCACATTCCCAGCTACCACCCTGTCACACTCCCACGCCCTGTCACACTCCCACACCCTGTCACACTCCCACGCCTTCCCACACTCCCAGCTACCACCCTGTCACACTTCCATGCCCTGTCACACTCCCAGCTACCACCCTGTCATACTTCCAAGCCCTGTCACACTCCCAGTTACCACCCTGTCACACTCCCAGCTACCACCCTGTCACACTCCCACGCCCTGTCACATTTCCACCCCTTTCCACACTCCCAGCTACCACCCTGTCACATTCCCACGCTTTCCCACTCTCCCAGCTACCTCCACCCCCTGTCACACTCCCAGGTACTCCCACCCTGCCTCACGCCTTTCCCGCCACGCCACACTCTTGCAAGCGATAAGGAAACACAGGCAAGGTAAGGGAAGTCAAAAAGGGAAAAAAATAAACAGTCATATATAAATGGAGACGATGTAAACTGAATGTTAGGAAAGTACAGTTTAATCCCTTCAGTACTGGGACATATTTTTACCTTGAGATTTGTGTGCGATTAGACCATTCTATTGACATTAGGAAGGGTCTATGGAGGTCAGAAGATTAATAGCCACAGTCTTCACTATTTTAATCCCTTCAGTACTGGGACCCATATTTAACTTAGTCTTCACTATTTTAACCATTCATTAGGAAGGGTCACTAAATTGCTGAAGCTGTATAAAGTCACCAAATATTAAGCATAATGAATACAGAAAACGCGTCGTGGTACTGAAGGGGTTTAGGTTAACGGTAAGGAATCGAATACCGTACCTAACGTAACTTAACCTAGCCTAACCTAACCTAATGAAATGTAACCCAACCTAACCTAACCTAACCTAACCTGACCTGTCTCAAAAATTGGCTAATAAAAAACACAGTAGAAGGGATTAAAACGTACACAAAAAAAGAAAAAGAAAAAGAAAATACACCCAGCTGATTTGACGTCACATATATGAAGCCACGCTATTGGTCAACAAGGAAAAGAGAAAGAAAAGATAAGAAGAGGAAATGGGGTTAAAACAGGAGATAGAGAGGAAATAGATAATGAATGGAGGAAATGGAAACAAAACGAGATAGAAAAATGGATAACGAATAGAGGAATGGAAGGATATTATGATACTGCCATAAGGTCGTGTGTGTGTGTGTGTGTGTGTGTGTGTGTGTGCGTGTTTGACCTATATAAAAACCAACACAAGCGAACACAAAGGAAGGACACCAAGAGAAACATAGGCAGTAATGGCGTGATAAGACACCCCATACATAGCCTTACCTAACTTCCGCCCCCCCTTAAGACTCATTCAAACAAAACAAAAGGTAGTGACGAGAGCAGGAAGTGAAGAGGAGGAGGAGGAGGGGGGACAGGAGGTGGGAGGAGGAGGAGGAGGCAGCCTAGGCGCTAAAGTGACACCTTGAACACGCTAATCCATGCCACACTCTGCAGGTCACACTACTGATATACACCCCACCGCCACCTACCCCCATGTCCTCCTTCACCTACCTCCCCCTACCACCCGTAAAGACAGACAGACAGACAGACAGAGAGGTAAATAAACAAACCACCAAACAAATGGTTCCCTTTCCTTCCTACTAGGCCGTAGGGGAAGGTGGGGTAAGACGGACCACTTAACAAAGTATTGAGTCTAGAAACCACATCTATATGATTTTTGGGGTTTGTGGGTTTGTGGTGGTGCTTTGGGATGTTATCTTAAAAGTCCTCACCCGAGTCACGGTTTTTGAAGGAAAACAATGAAGCACAAGAATTTACAAAATAATATTTTTTCTTGGGCCAAGAATAAAATGATAGGGTAAGACGGATCCCCAGGGGTCCGTCTTACCCCGCAAACTGAACATGAAGAAACAAATTCTTATTGACATAAAGCACAGATAAAGAAACTTCCTCGTCATCGTCATAACCCTTCACATTGCTCATGAGTCAGATTTATTGGTACAAATCAAATGAAAAAAAGAAAAAAGAACACTCCCTAATTATCATCTCTCTCTGCACAACTTAATGACATAAATCACACAAACACCTCTTCCTCAGCATCATCATCACCATCTATCCCTGCACATTGCTCATGAGCCCAGCTTTTGCAATTAGCACAACAAACCCAACTTTACCCCATTAGTAAATATTAAAATGTCGAAACGTTTACAAAAGTATCTATGTTTACTATGCCAATTTATGGCATCTATATATCATGAATACACTCATGGGTATGTATAACATAAGTACTAAATCATTATAATAAATATTTCAGTATAAAACAAGCAGTGTCTTACCTTGTACATAACATCAGCAAGGGAATCTTGGCGTGCCTACTGGTAGTGATGATGTCACTGTTGGGAGACGTGAAGGACATCTCTTAGAGTAAAATTTTGAACCTCACCTTTTATGCTTGGATTTAGAAGGGGGGTTCCGTCTTACCCAACCTTCCCCTATATACTTATAGATAGACAGACAGACAGACAGACCTTTTAATCCTACATGGTTCTGTTCGGCGGTGTTCCTCGTTCTTTTGCTAAGTTCTGCTTCTTTTCCGTTCACATATTACGCATTTTAGAAACTTCACTACGCCGGCTTTTGGCGACATTGCTTCTTCCTCTGAAAATCTCTGCGCCAGCGGTCTCTCCAATTATTTTCTCTAGATTCTTGCAAGATTGACAACTCATCATGTTAATTGCTATATAAAATCCTGGTTTTCATCTGATGACTATATTAGGTTTAGATAATTTCGGTTTATTTATTTCGGTGTTAATCTTTTCATTAAAAAGAACACAATTTAAGAGATATATTCAATATTTTGCTCTTGAACAAATGCTTATGGCCTCGAAAATTACTAGACAAGAGTTATTTCATAGAATCAATAAGAATAATAAAAATTTCACTTCTGTTGAAAATATTTGGGTCAGCTGTCTCTGTAACATTGTCTCCAAATAGTTACGAGACAAGCAAGTTAATATCTCATCAAATTAAAAGTGTGTAGAATTATAGGCTCTGTATCCTCTCTCTCTCTCTCTCTCTCTCTCTCTCTCTCTCTCTCTCTCTCTCTCTCTCTCTCTCGTTTATAAAGCAGTCATTCCTTTTGTTAACATTCCGACAAACGTAGCGACGTAACGAGAAAAAATTTGTATATAGAGTTACAAGTGTTAGCGAGCTACAGGATGTGGCTATGATAAAGCTCTCTCTCTCTCTCTCTCTCTCTCTCTCTCTCTCTCTGAAACAGTTTGTCAGCACCTCGACCGCATTCAAAAGGCTATAATAATATTATGTGGTTGAAGTGCATTAAATTAAGCGCGTTATAGATTTTTTTTTTTTTTTTATAGATAGGCGAACAAGATCTCTCCATTATGAGCAGAAGAAATGCACTTGAGAACCCTGTTAATCATCTCTGCGGTCTTTGAAAATAGTTGTGGTGGGGCTACACTGGTCTTTAAGGATTTTTTTTTTTATTATTCTAGTAACATATGAACAAGATTTCTGTTTTTTTCTACAAAATGATCAAAAGAAATACACATGAGAACTCGCCTTACCATTTTCTTTTTGTCTGGTAGCCTAGTCTTTGAAAATAGTAGTGGTGGGGCTTACACTGGTCTTTAAGATTTTTTTTTTTCTTATTCTAGTAACATATGAACAAGATTTCTAGTTTTTTTTCTACAAAATGAACAAAAGAAATACACATGTGAACCTGCCTTACCATTTCATTTATTTTTTTTTTTTTCTGGTAGCCTAGCTTTTGAAAATAGTCGTGGTGAGAGAGTTAGCCAAACGTTTCTGATCTGACACCTCTATCAACAAATGGTTCTTTTCTTTCCTATTGTTTCTCTCCAGTCCCACACACAAATGAACTCCCATCCCTTTGTGTCACTATGAACGTCACTCATTCCTCAGACTGGTGGCACTCCGGAAAAGCTTGAGAGTAATGATGGTAATACGAGTAACATTTCCCATCGTGGAAGCTACGAAGTATATTGTATTCAGAGAGAGAGAGAGAGAGAGCGGAATTGACAAATATAAACGAAAGAGGGAATTCTCTCTCTCTCTCTCTCTCTCTCTCTCTCTCTTATAAAGGTCAACAGTTAACAGAAATAAACAAACCTAAACCTAACATCATTTTCATTTTTGACTAGACTATATGATAATTTTCAGTCATAATATTAGTTTAACGAAGATTCTACATCAGTTAAGAAAACAAAATGCATGAACACTTAATTATCTTTCTCATTATCCCTTGAAACTATTCGTGGTGAGAGAGGAGAGAAAGTTACCATTAATCTCTTTAGTACCAGGACGTATTTTCATATTCATTCTGGTTACTATTTGGTAATTTTATACAGCTTCAGAAACATATGTTGAAATTAGAATATGAAAGACTGGCCATTATTCTTTTGACCTTCATAGACCCTTTATAATGGAAATAAAGTCGTCTAATCACAGCCAAAAATCAAGGTAAAAATGCGTCTCAGTATTGAAGGGGTTAAGATTTTCAAGCATGTTTTGAATCTGGCGAGTCACCTTATGGTCTTTAAATGACATTCATGAGTTAAAATGTTTCGAAATGTGTTCTAGATGTTGTTTTTCCTGCCCATAAAAGAGCTACTATATTTTTAATGTGCTGGTGCAAGAGGGAGACGTTTTATGACTTTCATCATTTCATCAGCCTGTCGCGCAAGAGGAAGCCCGCCAAACGTTTTTTTTCTGGCGTGTACTCGTATCTTGCTATCTTCCTGTGCGTGGGCGCGTATACTTTCTTGCGGCATGGCGTGTGTCTATATAGGAGGCTGTGCTGTCTTGCCACGGAAGGAAGAGATAAGTTTGTTGATAATTCTATAATTGGACTACATTTTCAAACCTTTCTCAATTATTTCTCTACGGTGGAAGTTATTAATGTGGCTTAAGAGTTTACGCCACAGTACTTTTCTTGGTACGGAAGCAAAAGGAAAATTGGTAAATAATATTATAGTTAAACCGTATTCTTATTTTTTTTCGATTATACTTTTAGTAGTTGTATAGGTTAGTTTTTTTTTTTTTATCTTGTTGTTGTTGTTGTAGTTGTTGTTGTTGTTGTTTCAAGGATATTTTTACAGAAATCATTAAAACAAAAACACCCTTGAAAGCTAAATAACCGCCACTAGAACCTGTCGAAATATTACTGGAACCTTGAAAACACTCTTGCAAGTTTAATAACCGCCAACCTGCTGAAATATCACTCTAATCTTAAAAAATATCCTTGAAACTCTAGATATCCCAAATAACTCCCCACTGTACTAACTTAACTCTTCAAATAACTCAAATAACTCCCCACTGTTCTAACTAAACCCTCTTCAACCATCCCTGGAAGCAAGAAAACACCCTTGAACACCCCCAAACCAACTTCTCATTCTTGTTATTGTTATCGCTCGGACCCAAAGTAACTTCCAGCACAACGATTGAGATAAGACGACGAAAAATAAGAAATACATCGCGCCATCACATGCAAAGGACACACACACACACACACACACACACAGCAACGGAGAGTCACAGTGCATCCTGCCAGCGGCTTTATGAGTAAGCTGATGACTCCTATGTCCTCACACGTCTCTTTCTCTCTCTCTCTCTCTCTCTCTCTCTCTCTCTCTCTCTCTCGGTTGGTCTTTCTGGGTTTCTTCACACCCAGCAGACAGACAGACAAACAGACACGCAGACAGACAGGCAGATAAAAACAACGGGCTTCAGAGAAAGGGAGGGACAGTGGAGAGGGAGAGGGGTCGAGTGAGAGAGTCTTTCATGCTCTCACACAAGGACGGTTCATATAAAGGAATATTGTAATTCTACTGGAGAGAGAGAGAGAGAGAGAGAGAGAGAGAGAGAGAGAGAGAAATAATAATAATAATAATAATAATAATAATAATAATAATAATAATAATAATAATAATAATGATAATAATGATAATATTGACAACAACAACAACAACAACAACAACAACAACAACAATGATAATAACAATAATAATGACAGTAAACAGCAAGCAATAATACAAAAATCACACACATAGAAGAAAGAATAATAAAAAGATACAAAAAAGAATACTAACAGAGAGAGAGAGAGAGAGAGAGAGAGAGAGTGCGTGGCGGTGATGTTCTGTCATTATCTCATTTAGGTGACCGGTGGCAGTGATAGCAGCAGTAATGAATGCGTCACCTGTAACATCCTGTGCGCTGCTCACTTCCCACGAACATTGGTCTTGCCTCGTTTAGTCCATCCTTAGGGGGAAAGAAAATGAGAAACTGGACATTCCCGACAGAGTAACCGCGAGGAGGAGGAGGAGGAGAAGGACCCGTGTTCTGAAATGCCTTGCTCTCTCCCCACGAGTGTTTTCAAAGGCTACAGAGATGATGAGTCGCATTCACAAAGCAGTTTCTCTTTTACTATTACAGCAATCTTGTTAATCTATCACTGAAATGCTAAAACACCCTTAAAAACCATTGAAACCTTCTCATAGTGTTTTCAAAGGCTACGTGAGATTATTAACAGTGTTCTCTACCTGTTTCTCTTCTTAATACTGCATGCAGAGATCTTGTTAATCTATCATGCTAATAAAAACACCCTTTAAAACCGTAACTTCATCACATCCATATCCTGTAACACTTGAAAACCGACATTATTTCTGCTGGAATCTGTTAATCTATCTCTAGAATTATATAAACTCTAGAAAGCATTAATGATTGGCAGTGAAATATGTTAAAAGATAGAGGAGTAAGACTGAAACCCGTTGGACGAGTGCAGGGCAGGTGGAATCTCTCTCTCTCTCTCTCTCTCTCTCTCTCTCTCTCTCTCTCTCTCTCTCTCTCTCTCTGCAGTAGGGCGCACGCCTTGCCTCTTCATCGAAACGAAATGATTCATGTAGACCGGAAGCAAATTTTTGTGTGTTAATTTCTTCAGGTCAACATTTCTCATTTCTTCAAAAATAATCTTTTCATCATAAATCCCGTTAATCAACAGTTTCCTTTACCGTATTACAAGTTAATATGCTTTGTTAGAAATATTATCACTGTTAACTAACGTGTTTCAGAAAATTATACTTTTTTTTAGATACTTCAATTGAAATAGATCTGCGAATATTTCTGATTACATAGAAAGACTTTATAGAACTATGAAATTGATTTATTACAGACGTATAAGATAGCATTTATTTATTTATTTATTTATTTATTCATAAGCTGAAGTAATGTAGAAAGTTTTTGATAATCGCAAGGTGAAGTAATCTGTGAAAAAAGTTTACACGCAATCGTAAAAGGGGTAATTTTTAAGTTACCGTAGACATCAAAAAGAAACACAAGGTAAAAATTAATACGAAAACTCGCTATTATCAGGAAATATTTGAGTTGATAGCACGAGAGGGAACTTCTAAACACACCTGTGCCTAGGAAACGGAAGTAAGATAGGAGAATAAAAAAAAAAGAGGACATTTACTATGCTCCTCTCTCCTTCCTGTTCCGAGAAGAGAAAGAAAAAAAAAATGCAGCGTAGTATTCTCAGAGACCCACTAAAAAGTTTATAGTTACCAATTAATTCCTCTCATATAATCTAATTCACTACATATTCTACCATCTAGTTATTTATGTTCACAGTCTCACATGCCTTGGTAGACACAAAATCACCCACCTCCTCTTATCCCCTCCTCTTTCTCTTCCTCTCCCTGCCATAACATTCATCCATTCTGTTGGCAACTTCTTCTGTGACGTCACTGAGGGCCATGACATCACCTCAGATTTAGTGACGTCACGGCTCAGGTGCTAGATAGTGCCTCAAATATTCCTATTTTCCATTTCCTATACACGACTCATATATCTAAAATCCAGTGTATGAATCAATAAATGCAAAATACACGCGTGGTGGCAAAAAACACACCGAAAATCAATGTGGAAGATATCAAAACAAAGTATAAGAGGAGAACTGTACCACACACACACATGAATGACAGATAACCTCGCAATTATATTAAAAACACATTAAAACACTTAAACCAGTAATTCTAGGGGTGGATAGAGTAAGACAGGCGTCATATGAGTTAGAATAGAGGCTGGGATGCGGTGGAAGTGGACTAAGAAGAAAGGAGTGAAGGAAAGTAAGGATGCGGGAGGTGAGGGAGGGCGGGGTGAGTGCCAGGCAGGGACGGCAAAGTCTCCTGCATCGTCTGTAAATATGTCAGTGTGCCAGTGAGCCCCAGTGAGCCCCGCAACGCCCCTGCTGCCGCCATGGGGGATAGGAACTCCCGCAGGATAATAGAGCTGGCCAAACTGGTCGGCAACAGTGTTTGTGGCGACTGTGGATGTTCCAGTAAGTGTGGAGTTGTCGCCTAGGACTGGGAGTGGCCCGTGACTCAGGGAAGGCGCTGACTTGACCCGCCACTAGTGCCTGGGGTCCTCTGGGAATGGCACTGGTACTGGACTGGGAGTGGCACTGTTACTGAATCTGGACCTATACTGAATTAAGGGTGACACTTGCTGGACTGGAAATGCCACTGATACTGGGTCTGGACTGGGAGTGGCTCGTGATTCACGGGTGACTGGGAGTGGATTAGGGCATGCTGGACTGGGAGTGGCACTATTACTGAGTCTGGACTGGGAATGGCTCGGTTACTGGACCGGGGTGGACTGGAAATCTAGTGTGAATGACCCTGTTACTGAACTGGGAGTGCCTCTGGGCTAATGTTGGCACTGGAAATGGCACCATTAATGGACAGGGAGTGGGCTGAGAGTGCCATCATTACTGGGACTGGATTGGTAACTGTGTTTTTTATTAGTTGTCTAGGAATGGCACTCACAGTAAGTGGCACTGGTGCCATCTCAGGAATGACTGGGAGTGTACTGGGAATGGATTAGGAATGACACTGTTACTGCTTTTTGACTGGACAGTCAGGTACTGGGAGTTTATGGAGTGGCACTGGTTCTAGCCTTACACTGGAATGTGTGGAGGGTGGCACTGTTACTGGGAATGTGTGAAACCAGCACCAGTACCACTTTACCATGAGCGTAACTGGAATTTCTGTGAATATCAACTCTGCTCTGGGAGTAGCCATTATTACGTAAGCATGTTACAAATGGCACTGTCCTGAGGTAATGCTGGGAACAATGAAGGAAGCTGTGAGTGCCAGGAAGTGCCAGTGGATGCTGCAGTGCAGTTATGATATTTGGCTGTTTGTTTGTTCATTTTCTTATATATTGAGTCATGAGGAGTGCAGCTAAGACAAAAAAAAAAAAAATGCTCACTCCATGTCTTTTCCGAGCAGAACAATCTTGTTCACTCGAAGCAAAGCACGGAAATTTGTGCTCCAGGCAAAAGAAAAAATTGAAAGTCAGTAAATGTTCAGTTCTAGAAGGGAAGATAAATGACGAAGGATGTTAAATGTTCATCAGTTGATAAGAGCGCTTCTTTTTTATCTAGTGTTTTGTTACGTCATGTGGTAAATAGAATCGTCAACAGTGTCACTCACTTGTCTTCTGACACAAGCACTCATGAGCGTTCCAAAGACGTGAGACTGACACAGCAGACACAGTCACAGCTTAGACATTGAACACTTGACAGATATTTTTGGACAATATTGAATAATTACCATTTTCACCTGAGTGTTAGGTAGGGTCAGATTAGATTAACTTTATATCAATTCAGCCCTTTAATTTTGCTGCTGATCCCTTCTTTGTATAAAATAAAAAAAAACCTACAGAATTTACTAAGAAATGATAAAAGTCTTTATCCATAAATCAATAAGATTAGGTTGCTATCATAGTATTCCTTGTGTCAGATCCAGAATGGGCATCTTACAACCTTGGCGTGTTCATCTGCACCACCTGCGCCACCTGGCACAGGAAGCTGGGAACCCATGTGTCCAAGGTGAAGCATCTCAAGCTGGACAAGTGAGTATCGAGTGTCTATGTTACCTGTTTGTGTTTGACAGGTGTGGTGATGTGGCTTGACAAATTACGGTAATGTTTGTGCTTCATCTTGTCTCCTCCAATACACACACACACACACACACACACACACACACACACACACACACACACACACACACACACACCCAATAGCTCAGTGGTTAGAGAGCTGGCTTCACAAGCCAGAGGACCGGGGTTCGATTCCCCGACCGGGTGGAGATATTTGGGTGTGTCTCCTTTCACGTGTAGCCCCTGTTCACCTAGCAGTGAGTAGGTACGGGATGTAAATCGAGGAGTTGTGACCTTGTTGTCCCGGTGTGTGGTGTGTGCCTGGTCTCAGGCCTATCCGAAGATCGGAAATAATGAGCTCTGAGCTCGTTCCGTAGGGTAACGTCTGGCTGTCTCGTCAGAGACTGCAGCAGATCAAACAGTGAAACACACACACACACACACGGCCCGGTAGCTCAGTGGTTAGAGCGCTGGCTTCACAAGCCAGATGACCGGGGTTCGATTCCCCGGCCGGGTGGAGATATTTGGGTGTGTCTCCTTTCACGTGTAGCCCCTGTTCACCTAGCAGTGAATAGGTACGGGATGTAAATCGAGGAGTTGTGACCTTGTTGTCCCGGTGTGTGGTGTGTGCCTGGTCTCAGACCTATCCCAAGATCGGAAATAATGAGCTCTGAGCTCGCTCCGTAGAGTAACGTCTGGCTGTCTCGTCAGAGTGAATTACACCACAGAAGTGTAGTTAAATGAGTCACAGGAAAAAGTGACCCAGGCAAAATTTTTAAGTAAATTCAGGGGAAAGCTGCGCTGAAGTAGATATGAAGACAGGACAGCATATATGTAGCCTCTTTCCTTTTATCTTACAACTATGTAAATATACACCTGACATAGACATACACATAGTCCACCATCACTTCACCTCATTCTCATCCTCTCGGTGCAGGTGGGATGATGAGCAGGTGCAGAATATGGAGGAGATAGGGAACGAGAAAGCTAAACAGAAATATGAGCAACACGTCCCTCCCTGCTACAGAGTGCCTAAGCCAGGTGACCCTCCGTAAGTACATATTTGCCCTTTGTAATGTTGCACCTCGCCCTGTTAACTTAGTGTGCTCCTGTTGATAGCCTGCACAGCCTTTTTGTTTTGTATATTGCCAAGGAATGCATCCCCAAACATACCAGTGTCTTGTTTCTTCAGTATTTAACCTCTTCAGTGCCATGACACATTTTCATATTCTGCTTACTGTTTGGAGATTTTATACAACATCAAAAAGTTATGTGGGGGATTAAAATATTGAAGACTTGGGCCATTAATATTCTGACATCCATACACCCTTCTTAATAACAATGAAATTTAGTAATCATACTTAAAATTCATGGTAAAAATGCATTCCAGTACTGAAGGGATTAACGGGGTGTAGTGAAGGTTATTGGGATTTTTCAAGGGGGGTTCGTAAGAGATGTTGACAAAGTTGTTGTTTTTTCATTTATTCAAGTGATTTGTTATTAGATTTGTAGTTATTGTTTTGGGTTTTCATCAGTGCTTTATGGATTTCAGTCGTAGTTAAACAGGCTAAAATAAGTACATGATTGGATTTTTAAGTTAGTGTTCTCCAGATATAGTTTTGATAAAAATTTTGCATCACTCACACTCAAAAACACCTCCATATAGAACCAAACAAATCATCTCTGTGGTCTTTGAGAAACAGTCATGGTGAGAGCAAGGCAACTAACCAAACCATGTCTTTCTCAATACTTTGTGAAACAGGATGGAAAATGTAACAAAAAAAATGATGGGAACAATAATTACTTAAAAAACAAGAGAGTAACAGTAATTATCTCTCATAATTTCCTTGAACATAAAGGAAAAACATAGTAAAATAAGAGCCAAATATGCTAGGAATTCAAACAAATACAAATGTAACTGAAAATTAAATAAAATAGAAATATCAACAACTTTAACCTAACCTAACGTTGATGTATGCGGCAGTGTGTTACAGGAGCAGTGGGTGAGGGCTAAGTATGAGCGCCAGGAGTTTATACATGTGGACAAACAGACGTACAACACCAATGAAATTGAGGGACGGTTGATGAAGAAGGCGCGAGATGAGAACAAGTATTACGAGAGGAAATTTTCAGTGTCGGAGAATTGTTTGAAGTATTACAATAAGGAGGTAAGTTGTATTTTCTTAGTATTATTTCTTCTTTATTTCTTTTGTTATTTCTTTGTTTTATCTTTGTATTTATTATTTTTTATCTCAGCAGTTTTGTTTTTATTTGTAATTCTGTGCTTACTATTGCTACTACTACTACTACTACTTTTATTTCTACTACTTCTACTTCTACTTCTATCTCTACTACCACTGTTAATGTTATTGCAGTTGTTATGACTGTTATTGCTATTTACAACACTACAACTTTTATTGTTATTGTTGTTACTATTATTACTGCTCTTTCTATTATTGCTATTACTACTTACTTTCCCCTACATAAAAAAGATACTGTTTTTACCACTATTCACCAAACATTATCACCATCACCTCACTCATCTCACCCTTATCTCACCCTACACCAGAATTCTAAAAAGTCCAAAATAACCATTATCCCATTGCTATTTTTAGTACTTTAACTTTTATTACTATTAGCTATTACAACTATTATTTTTTTATTACATGCTACTCACTTTCATCAGTCACTGTCACTTACCATCCACCATCACCACCACCACCACCACCACCACCATCATCAGTACTCTTAATCATTCATCCCTTTCTCTTGTAAACTCTAGAACTCCTTACCTGCTTCTGTACTTCCATCTTCTTATGACCTGAACTTATTTATATGCTTGGGACTGGCATCTAAGTGGGCCCCTTTTTTTTTTTTTTATCGTTTTTGTTGCTCTCAAGCAGATTTCCCCTCTTACATAAACAAAAGTAAATAACAGTCTTTCTAATCTCACCTTACACAAGAATTCTCGTACATAAAAAATAAATGAATAAGTCTTTCTAATTTCATCCCACAACAGAATACTCTAACATAAAAAAAAAAAAAAATTTTTAAGTCTTTCTAATCTCACCCTACACCAGAATTCTAAGGAGCCCAAAGTAACCATCACCCTTTCGGAGCTGAGCGTTTGCCTGGCGCCGCCCAAGATGAAGCAGAACAACGGCATGCAGCTCTCCTATATGTGTGATGGCTCCACGCGGCACATCTATGTCTACCACGCCTCGGGGGAGACTATCATCCACTGGTACATGGCTATCCGGAATATCAAACTGAACCGTCTCCTTGTGGCCTATCCAAGTGCAACGCCGGAGGAGGTGAGGGTGATCGTGTTGGTGATGGTGGTAGGGATTGTGGTGGTGCTGGTGAGGTTTGCATTATTTCATTTGCTTATCAGTAGTGATTGAATTTTTTTTTTTTTTTTTATGTAAGAGGGGAAAAACTGACCAAGAGTAACAAAAAAGCGTTAAAGAAAAAGGCTCGCTCTGTTAGATGTCAGTCCCTAACATGGCTGAGAGAGTTAGCCAAGAGAATGGGACAAGTGTCTTGAAACTTCCCTCTTAAAAGTTTGGTTGGATTAGATGGTGGTGATGGTGGTGGTGGTGATATAGTAAGGTTTGATTTGGTTAGATTAGGTTTATATGATTTTATTTAGTAGTAATGATTGTATTAGATTCTGTTTACATTATTCTGTTTATTTGCCTGTTTACAGATGGTGATATAGTGAATAGATCTGCAGTACAATTATTCAGTGTTAGAGAAGAGTAAGAATAAGAAGTGATTTGAAATAAACAAAGATAAGGTAGGATATTACTTTGAATAATACCTCCTGAAGATAGGATAGATATAGCAAAAGACGCGTAAGATGATGTCTCATACGACCAGACGATAAGGACAGTGAGAGAAGGATTGGAATACGCAATACTGAGACCGATGAAATGTATTTTTGTTTTTATCTTGCGTCATTTATCTCAGATATTTACAGGAAATGACAGATTACGCTTTTGTCCTCCCGTCTCTTGTGAGCTGTCAAGTCAGTCTTGTTTCTCTGGTTTTATTACATTTGCATTAACTCTCATCCTCCCATCATTCCTCACTAGAGCCTCATATGATTCATGTTTGATATCCTTGCTGCCTTTGAGAGTGTTGTGTGTTGTGTTTGCTTATATTTGTTTGGGTAGTGAGTCAAGGGCATCATGTGGTGATTTCTAATGTTTTATCTTGTTCAATCTTTAAAGCTAGGTCAGGTTTGCAGAGTTTTTTCTTTTTTATACTTATATAATATTCTTCTTTCTCCTCTTGTTGTCCAGTGCCTCTCTTACATATGTAGATAAAATAATACTCTACTTTGTTCTTCGTGCAGGTGGTTCCTTACTTAACCAATGACTTCACGATGGAGGGCTGGCTCTCCAAGACAGGCCCCAGCGAGAGGGATGCCTACCGAAAGAGATGGTTCACTCTGGATGACCGCAAGTTAATGTACCACGAGAACCCCATGGTGAGTACAAACCTGCTTGTGGACTGACATTTAAGTGAGCCTTTTTGTTTGATTGTTTTTGTTACCCTTGTCAAGATTTCCTCTCATATATAAAAAAAAAATTTCATATCTTACAAATACGAGTCACTAAAAGATCCAGTCAAAATGAAAATAATCAAATGTCAGGCATACTTAATGAAGGAAAATTGATAAGATGAAAGACCACAAGTTAATGGACCATAATAATCCAAGTGTATGCACAGTAAGGCTCCATATTTTGCATATATCATTAGTCTAAAAGCAAATTTCACCAAATGCAAATTCATCAAATTTGGGACAAACCTTAAATGACATAAATCAACAAGAATGTTTCATCACACAAAAGTTCCATATTTCCCTACTTTTGTACTCTGTTGACTGGCTTTTACTTAGCTGCTGATGAGAAGGAGAGGAATCAACACTAACTAATAACACTAGCCAAACTATCAACACCTTTATCATCAGTTTGTTTTATGTATTTACCTTTTAACATACAGGGAAGGAATGGAACTAATCACCACACACCAGTTTATATTTGTAACCTCAACTTTCCATCCCATCCCTCCCCAGGACCCATACCCAAGAGGGGAGATCTTCCTGGGGCACAAGGATGACAACTATTCTGTGAGTGAGGGTGTGCCAAGAGGCTGCAAGGAGCATGACTGTGCCTTCTCTCTGGTCACCCCTGATCGGACGTTTGTCATGTCAGCGCCGACACGTGAGGAGCGAGCACAGTGGATGAAGGCAATCAACACCGTTCTGGAGCGACCCTTGCGGCCACAGGACAATCAGAGTAAGGCGGAGATTGAAGCAAAGAGAAAGTCCTCACGAGGCTCACGACATTCCTTCTTTAACTTCCACTAGGCCGCCTTTGCATGCCTGGCCATCTGTGCATCCCTAACCTTCCCTGTCCTCCTCAGCCTCCCTTCCACCCTGTGTCCATTAGTGTGTTCATTTGTGATGCTTGGATGAAGTGGAGGGCTGCATACTAGGGCTGTGAAAGTGTTGCCAGACCAGGGGTTCTCAATTTCAGGTATGAGAAGAATTTTATGTGTCAGGTGTATTATTGAGCCAAGACTGACATTTGCTAGGTTTTATATACTGATAGATGTATGAGTAGATATTTTGGGGTCATAAATTTGTGAGACATTTCTTTTTATTCACTGATGAGTTTCTGGATGTGTATGTCATGTTGTGGCTGCGTTGTGATGCATTCTGGGCAAGAGATGTGTGACAGTACTGAAATGCATCAAGGGGAACACAAAATTGGAAAGACTGAGGAGCCCTGTCAAGTCTGGAGTCAGCAATAAAGTGACCATCTGTGCTTGTACTGTTTAGTATGTGTTCTTAGGCTCTCTGGGTCTATTCATAGTCTATCAGTTAGTCAGGCTTTGTAAGACTCGGAGGAATTAAGACTGGTAAAAATGATAACGTGAACAGTGAGTTATTTGATTTCTGACTATTTATTTATTATTATTTTTGAGCTATACTTTCACAGTGCCCTTAAGTATATGCCCCTCCTGCTTCATGTTACTCCTTCTCTCCCTTTCTCCCTGTCCCACAATAACCCTCACCTGTGTAATATGGGTGCATGTCCTACTAACCTGTACAGTACCTGGAGAATGTTCTACCTGTTGTGTGTGTTCTTTTCTTGTTGCAGTCTCATTTGTTGTATTTTAGCAAACTTGCATCCTTTTCAATTAGTATTTGTTTATTTATTGTTATTCTATTTATATTTACTTTTATCTTATCTTTTTTACCTCTTAATATTTTTGGTGGGATGAGGTTCTTTAGATGTATTTTGGTTGTATGATAAATGCTTGGATGAATAAATATCAAAATATCATTACACAAATAGAGTAATTTAGTGACAAGACATAAAGGATGCATTTTGAATTAATGGATGATGTGTGTAGGTATTTTTCATCGCCAGAATACCAACTCAGAAGCTAAAAAGAAAAGAAGGAAAAGAAACAAATTATTAAAACGGTTCACACTAATTATTTACCGAAAATTTTCATATTCATCCTTTCAAATTTTCCTACAGTCTTTTTTTATATAAGAGACCCTGGCCTAAGGAAGAAAAACAAGCCCTCTAAGGTGCCAGTCCCTTAAGATGAAGCAAAAAAAATATAAGTTAATAGATTTTCATAAAGATGTAAATTCTTTATTGTCAAGTGAAAGAGTAAGATTTAATGAGAGAAAGACAGAGAGAGAGAGAGATTTACAGTGTCTGAGTACAAAAATGTACAATAGCCTGTGAGAAACAAGCAGAAAATACTCAATAGTGATATCAGTAGCAAGGTTGTGAGAGAAAATATAAACACTCAATTAAATAATGATGTTGATGAACAGGAGGAGTAGGAGGAGGAGGAGAATAATGTATATAAGAAGGGCCTTGTGAAACATCAGCACTGCATGAACTGGCCAAAGATATATAGGGAAATCAGCAAAAGAGACATGTCTGTTGGTGATGATAATGTTATGTTGTGTCTTATAAACCAAAGATCCAAACCATAGAATTGTTATGCATACTTCTCACAGCTTGTTTGTTTATGCAGTAATGAATAAGAATCTCAAAGTGATAATAGGAAGTTCAACTCATCATTTTCTATTATATATTCATCTTGAGTGATGTTTTAGCAAAGGTCAGATTTCTTTTTCTTGTTGTGGAATTATTTTAAGATACTTTTGAAGAGAGACAAAAGATCTGAGTTATATAAAAAAAATGCAATACCGTGCAGAGTGGAAGGTTGTTTCTCAAGTACAGTTTGAGTAGTACAGTTTATGCTGCCAAGAAATCATATAAAGAGAAATAAGAATGAAAATGCTCTCAACTTCATTATTCCATTTTTAGTGAAGAGAAACAAAAAATCTGAGTTAAGTACAATAATATAATACAGAATGGGAGTGATTTTCTTCCTTTCTTTTTTCTCAAGTACAATGCAAGAGACACTGCCAAAAAATCATGTAAGAAAGAATAAGGAAAGGATGGAAATGATCTCATCTTTCCTTAGTCTGTATTCTCCTTAACCTGTATCCTCATTACCTGCTTGTCACTGTGGCCAGAAGCTGTGACACTTGAGGGCCAGGTTTGGAAACACTTGTGCAATACCTTCAAATTCAAAAGACTCCAGTTGAAGTTACACTGGTTTTTTAAGGGTGTTTCTATGGTTCTAGAGGCAAATTAACAAGATTCTTACATCACTAACAGGAGAAAACACTTATAATCTAGATAATCATCTCTGTGGCCTCTGAAAATGGTGAGAGCTAAGTGTTTCTGAGCTTCGGCTGAGTGTTGTTAGTGTATCAAACCTCGCTTCTGGTAGAAACTTGCACGTTTGTATAATGCTGAGCGGTCTGTAGTAATTGTACGCCAGTGAATGCATTTTTCACTATAGCTACTTAACCCTTTCAGTGCTACAATTGCCTTTATGTGACAGTAAGAGCAGTAAAGGAGTATAATCTGCATGGACATATGGAAAAATAGAAAAATAAAAGATACACTTCCTATTTTCAATGCTACAATACTGATTAATATACTCTAGCACAAAAATGTCTCTGCAAAATGCTAAGGGATTATGGGGGACAAAAAATTGGTAGCACTGAAATGGTTAAGTATTGGTGGTGCACAGTACTGTGTCGATTTGAAGCATTGAGGTGTGTGTCGCATGTGTCTTGTGTCTGATGCTGATGTATGCTGGCAGTGTCTTGATGTGCATGCAGAGGTTGTGTGTTTTCAGTGTTACTGCATGCATTGTAACAAAAACACTAATCTTTTAGTAAAAAATTGCAAAGTGTAATGAATTTTCTTGTACACTCATCTATGGAAGGGTCAGACATTCATATACTCAGAGTTTTCAAGTTCCTAGTTGTTTTCACCTAACACAGTTACTACTACATCTTCCAATCATCTACTCCTCACTCAAAGAGCAACACATTTACCTTAATGCCTCCTGAGATCTCTGTGCTTGATAACATTACCTCCATTGCACTAATGAGATGAAAGGTAAGCACACCATACCTGTAGTCACAACACTAGTACATATGGAGTGTTTCCTCAGCTGCACATTGAAATACCACATCTTCCATTACACCATTAATACATTTTGAGTATTCACTTAGTTAAAGAAAGTTGTCAGTAGAATTAAGTTTTCCAGCACCTCTTCTCACTTTTCATTAATGTTTACCACTACTGTTTTCATTACTGGTAAACTTTTCATCTTATATTTTTCCCTCTTAATGTTTTCAGTAGTCAGTTTACCAGCACCTCTTTTTCACCTTTCATTAATGTCTACAACTCTTGTTTTTCTTAATGTATACCACTACTGTTTTCATTACTGGTAAACCTTTTCATCTTATATTTCTCCCTCTTAATAATGTTTTCAGTAGTGGTCAGTTTGCAAGTACCTTTTCACCTTTCATTAATGTCTACCACTCTTATTTTCAGTGGCGGTCAACTTGGTTCGGAAAAAGCCAGGCAAGTTCAGCTTAGACATCTTCAGCTTAGGTTAAGAGCGGATTCATTCCACCCCGATCAGTCGTGCTTCAGATGATACTATGCTATATCTCTATTTTCCGTCAGATGTGTACGTATACCACTGTAGTGTTGTAGTAGCTAGATAGTTGTAGTAGTCAATCCAAGTGCAATCTAATACTGTCAAGAGGTTAATATTAGACTCCTTCTCACCCCAGTAAGTCGATTATGTATGCGCATTTCTCCCTCAAGCTTAACATTCTCCAAATACTCCTCCGTGCTGCTCGACCCGTTACTCAGCTGGGTAGTGGTGGTGCGATCGCTGTCTCTGTGTTGCTTCCATAGTTTGTTGTGGTGGATTAATGACTGGCTGGGCGTATGATTGTTCTCCAGGTTTGTTAGGTTTTCTTTAAGATAGACTGAGAATCCATTATATTTCAGTAGTTATAGATCCATTTCCTCAGATTATGGAGCATTCCACAGGAGACATGCATATTTAGACTCACAACACTGGTTTCTGATTCTAACACCAATATTTAAGCCACTCACAGCCACATTTACACACTTCCATACTCCACTCCACAGGCTTTTACTCCACATTGCATCCCTCATCTCTTTACTCCACACCACACCCTCCTGCATGAAATCCCTTGCCCTACCACACTGCCTCACTCCACACCACACTCTTAATATATACCACATGATATCCCCCATCACTCCACACACTGTCACACTCCATATCTCACCCTACCACTCACATACCACACCCTGCCATCACATCCTAGTCATCACACCTTGCACTCGTAAATTAAAGCAAAAGGACCAATTTATTTTATTCACAACTTGAAGAAAAAATAAAGAATTCCTAAATTGCAACTTGAACTGTCTTATCTAAAACAAAAATTACAAAAAAAAATCAAAATGTCAGATTGAATCCTATATACCTGAGGCAAAATTCTATGTATAGAGAATCCTCTGTGTCTCTAATACTTTCACTGTTCTTATTCTTTGTTTTCATTCAGAGCACAGTTTGTTTGTTCAGATAGACACACACACAAGAGAAAGAGAATGGAAGCTTTACTGTAGAAGTTAACTGTGTCTTTTCCAGGCTACAGAACTACTTAGAGACTGTAGTACAAATCTAAGTGTCTAAGAAATTAACTATGAAAAATATTATGAAAGGGTGAAGAGTTTGACTGACATGTAGCACTGTATTCCCAAAACATTCATAACACTCTCCTCTCTTCCTGGAAAAAGTTAGTCTGATTGGATTTTGTTCTCATGGGTAAAAGTCCTTCATCTCGCTTTGTGTGTGTCGCTTTAAGTTGTCAGGAACGAACAAACATAGCACTGTATGCCACAAAAGCTTCCTCTGTTCCTTGAAAAGTCAATACATCAAATCAGATTCTGCATGTCTGAGTGGTGAGCTCTTTCCTCTCTCCTCCCTCAGAGTGTGTCTCTTTAAAAGGTCAACTGGTATCATTCTCTGCCAAGTTTCTGTTCTTTTTTCATCATTTCTCCTTATGTACTTCTTAACTGGAGAAACTTAAAACTTGTATCCATTCTCATCGTAGTGTTTCCAGTCAGTGATGTAATTTTTTGCAATATTTACTTGGAGAAACTTGTATTTAATTTCCATTCAAGTATTTTCAATCCGTAACTTAACTTTATAATCTCCACATGGTGTAAAAATTTTGAATTGGAAATATTTACATGGATATATTAATTTTCATTGTAATATTTCCCATCATTAGCTTTAACTTTTCATAATTTCTACCAAAGTACATTGGATCAGACAAACTTGACTTCTATTCATTTCCATTCAGGCATATTCAGTCAACTTCAGTCATCTTACATTTTTTTTTCTACTGGGTACATGTTTTCTCTTATCTATCTGGAGGGCATATTTATTAATCCTCCTTTTCTTGGTATCATCTTGAGTCAGTATCTGGTCTTGAGTCTCAGTTCAGAGTTCATTGGATGATTTTGAAATGGTACATCAGATGAGTCATTCAGATTTGAGGCCTTATTTCTAAATGTAAAGCATTCATTAGTATACACATGAAATACATACACACAAGGACATTCACACACATACAGTCACATATTCAGTCATATTCACAATCAAAATAAGCCAAGTCCATACATTAGCCATGGAGGGTATACGTGTTAACAATGATAATAACAATAACTGTATTTTATCAAACCTCTTGGTGTTAGTCATACTTTCTAAGACGTATCTTATAAAAGCATATAAATTAACACATCACACATCAGTCCTGCCTCTTCCCAGACATACCTGCAAACCACCTCAGACACTTCTTTCAAAAACAGTCACAGAAAGTCTCTCAAATGTGGTATTTCAAAGATTTTCCAAAACTTCCTTTTGCAAAAAGAAAGAACTTAGAATAAATTATGTTAACTTCTTTAAAAAATTATCTTAACTTCTTAGAAAAAAAAGTCAAAAATTTCCTTCAACTCTTGTATTATGTTTTGCTATTACAGCTTTTTCAATTAGGAGATATTATGAGAGTAAGCAGAGAATGTTAGGGGAGGAGAGGCATGGTGTGTGTGTGTGTGTGTTTGTGTGTGTGTGTGTGTGTGTGTGTGTGTGTGTGTGTGTGTGTGTGTGTGTGTGTGTGTGTGTGTGTGTGTGTATGTATGTATGTATGTATGTATGAGAGAGAGAGAGAGAGAGAGAATTAGTGTTGTACTGTTATAACCTCAAATAATTACAAATAAGCTTATACTACTACATTGTTGATAGCAGTGCTCAAATGTATAATTGTTGCATATTCCATAAGGTCTACCAGTAGAGGAGAGATTGTAATTATCTTGATTTTTATCTAAGTAGCAAGAAAGAAAACAGTAGCTGTATTCCCAAACGTTTCCTTGTTTCGACTAATTTAGGCTGCAGCAGATGATATTGTGGGTTTCCAAGGATATCTTCATGATTCTAGGAATAGTTTGATACAGATTTTGCACCATCAGTTAAAAGAACATCTATGGGAACCCAACCATTATCATCTTTGTGGCGTTTGAAAGTAATCCTGACAAGAGAAAGCATTGAAGAATACAGACTGGGGCATGTTGCACATGTAGAAGGATGGTGGTGGGTGCACAAGCTTTTAAGGTGGTAGGGACAGTGTGAAGGCAAGAAACCCCAAAAAACTCTCATTAATATCAAGTTGAAGTTACAGAGCAATTACCAAGAAAGAGATGAAGTGTTGCATGATTAAATTATCTGGATGGTGAGGAAGTTCATGAAGATTTTAGGGACAGTGTAAGGAAGGAGAACACAAGAGATTTCAGGATATTAAGAGTGTATTAGTGTAGAAAAGAATAGCTTACAGTGTTCTCAGATTAAGTATAAGCTAGCTACAGATGCACAAGGTGATAAGAATATAGAGTGATGAGAGAAGACAAAAGACAGACAGGAAATCTTTGTTATATTAAGGTGTACTAGTGTTAAAGTAAGGGTGCATTGCTATCAGTGTATTGAATATGTGTTGGCTAAAGGTGCACTAAGTAATGGGAATGCAGTGTTGTGAGAAGGCAAAAGACAGAAGTAACCTTTCCATGGTATTTGGGGTATTGTGACAAGAATGACATGCATTGTGCTCTGATTAATAATGAGTGACATAAATTTGAGTTCCTGAAGTTACGCAAGGTAATAGGGGAAAACTAAGCACAAAGGAAATGAGCATGGGAGTATATGTGACTCAGTGACTGTATTGAGAGAGTGTCATAGAGGGAAAAGAAGGAAACAGTGGAAGTGAAAGGGTGCAGCCTCTCAGATGAGTTGGTCCGAGTGAAGTTGATGTGAATTTGCTCAGAAAGTGTTAATCCCTGCAGCATTTACATTCTGTATTATCGATCTCTAGACAGTCCCGGTGCATGGGGCAGTGGCAATAATGATAACACCAGTAATAAGAGAGTTTAACGAATACATACTTAGCAATACTACACGTGTTCATGGTCTAGTTACTGAAGTTACCATGAGAAAAACCAGTGTATGAGTAAGATTTGTATTAAGAGTAACACATAGATATATATATATATATATATATGAATATTAGACATTATTTAGTATGTTATTAGTGTGTACACAGATAACCCTTTGACATTGAGACAGCACATTTATCATTCTGTTTGTGTAATGCTAGGTGGAGTCAACGGAATAATGCCACAGACACTAGAAGGTTTGAAGTGTTCAGTCGATGGTGCTTCAAAATTGTCAAAGGCAGCTCGCTTCTTGACAATGAGAACTAGCACCTTCATTATTCTGTTCAGGTAGTGCTAGATGAAATAAATGAACAGATTAAGCTGAAGACAGTAGAAGGTTTGTGTTCAGTTATTCCAGTTTCAGAATTGTCAAAGGCAGTTCACAGTTTGAGAGTGAAACTGACACCTTTATTATTTGAGATGATTTTACAAGAGTTGCTATGAACACTAGAAGGCTCGAGGTGTACAGTCACTCCTGCTGTCCATGGCTTCAAAATCATACCCAAACCTGTGACATGTTTTGATGTCAGAGTGGTCAGAGGGTTGGTTATACGTATTCATCCGGAGAAATACAAGGTGATGAGCATAAGTCGTCATTCTGATTCATACTGTGTTCACTAACTGTATGCTGTAGGATTTATATTAAGTATTTGTACAGTTTGCCTATTATACACTTCATGTCTACATCTTCATTTTTCGTCATTATATGCAACTGGAGAATCTCGTAACCTTTGTTTTGTTTAGGTATTTATATTGTTTGTTCTGTAAGATTCTATTCAACAGTACAGTCAAGGTCAGAGGTCCAATAACATTCCTCACTCAATTCATCACTTATACTATTTCTTATTTTCTTGTAATTTTGATATTCATTTTTCAAAATTTGATCTATTCTAACCTAATTTTAATCTTAATCTTTTGTAAACCTGAAAATCTTAATCATAATCTCTATACTTCACCTAAAAAAGATAATAATAATTTCATGACAAATATATCACTATAAAAAACATTCACTAAAACCATGAGCTATAAATCTTTGCAGTGATTATCTTTCTTCTCTTATCTTAAGAATGATGACAATATGACCTTCAGTCTATCATAAAGTTCCACAGAATTCTTGACACCTAAGAAATAGTCAGCCAATCAAAAGACATAAAATTAAACAATAAAGAAGACAAAACAATAGTAAGCACATTGAAATGCTGAAAATTATAAGACTTGTGACCTCAACTGTACAATGAATGAAGACTGTCAGATAAGTGCAGCTGATTTTATTGTGTGTCACAGTGCAAATAGGGAATCAGATGAAGTGTTATAGGGATAGGGGATCTGATTGTGTGTCATGGAGTGAGAAAAAGATCTCATGATAATAGTAGAGGATCTGATGAAAGCTACAAAGGAATATTAGTTTAGATGAAGTGTTATGTTAGAAAACAGGATCTGATTGTGTGTTATGGTGCAAAAAGAGGATCTGATGAAAAGTTATACAGAGAATAGAGGATTAGATGAAGTGTGAGGAGAAGAAAAGAAGAATTAATAAAGTGTTACCATAGAATAGACAATTAGTTGAAATGTTATGATAGAATAAGGGAGAAATATTAT
This sequence comes from Portunus trituberculatus, assembly GCF_017591435.1. Classification (NCBI taxonomy): domain Eukaryota; kingdom Metazoa; phylum Arthropoda; class Malacostraca; order Decapoda; family Portunidae; genus Portunus; species Portunus trituberculatus. The sequence goes on from NC_059267.1 coordinate 2,384,730, forward strand.
GATAGAATAGAGAATTTGATGGAGTGTTATATCAGAAAAGAGGATCGCAAATACTAGATATCCTGGTTACTAGAATGATGTTATGGGGGTATGATTAGATGTTTATGAGTAGTACATTTCACTATAGACACTTGGTTAATTAGTTTGAATCAATAAAGGTGCAAGATGTTCTGGTTTTAAGTCAGTGTAACAATAGCAATTTGTTTCATTGGTCAGGGTGTGAAATTATGTAGCATTCGATAATCGTCAGTGCAAAACAGCTTAAAAAAAAATGTGATACCAGAGTATGTGATATTAAAATGGAAATTGGTGATTGGTTAAGTAGTCTTGGAGTAGTTCATTTGTCAAGAGGATGGGGATATATTGTTGTTATTATTATTATTATTATTATTATTATTATTATTATTATTATTATTATTATTAGCTTGAGTCTCAGGTCTGCATTAACAAATTTCTCAGTGCCTTATCTTTGCCATATTCAACAGGCCCTAATGGAAGTTATTGGGGTTTTCAAAGATGATAGTTCAACAGGTTTTAATGGAAGTTATTGTGGTTTTCAAAGGTGTTTTCATGATTTCAGCTATAGGTCAACAGGTTTTAGTGGAAGCTGTTGGGGTTTTCAAGGGTGTTTCATGATTCCAGTAACAATTTAATGGGTTTTAGTGGAAGTTATTGGGGTTTTCAAGGGTGTTTTCATGATTTGAGCTAGAGTTCAACAGGTTTTAGTGGAAGTTATTAAGGTTTTCATAGTTTTTTCACTGATTTAGATGATAATTTAATGAGAATAACTTTGAAAATCTTTAATGGTAGTTATTGGATAAGTTTTGGCAATATTAGTGGCATTTAAGCAAAGATTCTGCATTGCGGGAAAGAAAGACATCTGCAAAAATGTTTATAATTATTTCAGTGGGCTTTATAGACAGTTGAGGTGAGCGGCACAAGTGTTTCAAGATGCAGACTTGACGCTCAGAATGTTCGTGTGTTTTGTGTCTGTGTGTGCTTGTTCTTGTTTTCTCACTTGTAGTTTACTTCACTTTGTTACTTTTTTTTTATATATACATTTGTTTAGCTCTATTTATTGTAGGATTTTTTTTTTTTTTTTTTTTTTTTTCCTCGGTACTATTATTGTTCTTATTCTCTATGGTGTATTTTGTCTATTTTATCTTTCTTTTGCATAATTTTATACTTTTTATATTCTACTTCTAAGCTCAATTTTTGGAAGGGGTGCATCAGTACTATTATATATACAGTATATATATTATATTTTAAAACTCCATGGGGTTATTTTATGTGTACAAAATTAATCTCAATATACTTAAGGGAAAAACAGTAATATTATAAACTTTTAACTATTTTCTCCTCTCAGCAAGTACTGTATTAGCGCTTTCCTTGTACAGTTAATTACTTAAATCTTATGGTTCTATGAAAACTATGTCAATCTAAGTCAATAAACTTTAACAGAAGCAGAAACATGGATCAACTTCCTGCCCCTGACTTCAGGATATGATACAAGTTACTGTAATGGTAGTAACGTCACGAAAGCACACTTGAAAATTCACAGCAACTTCCACTATAGTTATCTTAAAAACCCTCAGTCATTTTCCCCAGACCCTGATGAACTACCATTGGAATCATGAAAACACTGGAAAACCTACAATAACTTCTAATATGCCTTGTCCAATTAGTACTTCTCTTGAAAAATGAATAAAAACCACACAACAACTTCCACTAAACCTTGTCAAACTATTACTAGAATCATGAGAATACTTTTGAAAACCTTAACATCTTCAGTACCATGACGCTTTTTCATATTCATTTTGCTTAACTATTTGGTGATTTTATACAGCTTCGGAAACTTATCTGTGGCATTAATTTAGTGAAGACTGTGGCCATTAATCTTCTGACCACCATAGATTCTTCCTAATGTCAATAAAATGGTCCAATCTTACACAAATCTCCAGGTAAAAATGTGTGTCGGTTTTGAAGGGGTTACTAGCTATCCCTAGAATCACGCAAACTCCTTTGAAAATCACTAATAACTTGTACTTCACTCCTCTTTTTTTAATAACAACGAAATATTTATGGCTGTGGGGTCTTTGTTTAGCCGTTAAATCTCACAGTATGACGACATTGATAAGAAACGTTAGCTTGTTATAGGAATAAAAATAATCTTCCTACTGTGTGTGATGATTTAATGAGTTCCTGTCGCTAGGGAGTGGGTACGTTACTGAAGATAGCGACGGAAATTCTCTCTCTCTCTCTCTCTCTCTCTCTCTCTCTCTACAATAGAATGACGCTGAAAATATTTACTCTTCGTCAGACACACACATACACGTTTCCTAACAACAACACACATGATAATCGATGAGCATGACCTTGTGAGGCAGTGTCCGTGTCCTCGCGCTATTATGAGTTATGACAATCTGCCTCATTTTCCTCAGTGCTGTAATATTGGGATTGCAATAAGTCTGCTAATAATGCAACATGTGAGGGAAGGACATTAAATCCGGACATTTTCTTTATTACTTTCCTTGATGCGTCAGTAAAGGGGGGAAGCAACACAAAATCGTCATTTGTATTAATTTAAAACAGAATACGTCTTCCTCATTCTTCTTCTGCCTTCGTTTTTTCCCATTCTTTCAGTATTATTCATGTATTTTTCTTTATTCATTTAAGACTGAACACGTCTTCCCTCATTCTTCTTCCCTTTATTTTTTTTTTTTTTTTTTTTTCTTAACTTCTCCCTGTACTATTTATCTATTTATTTTCTTCCGTTCGATCCTTACAAAATCATGCTCTTCAACAACTTAAACATAGAGCTTCTAAATTTGAATCAGTTACTTATTATATATTATTATAGTTATCATCGTTTTCTTCAACATTTTATCTATTCAATGTACGCATCCAAATTTGATCCAATCCTCTTGTTATTATAATAATTGGCTTCTTCTTCAACAATTAACCATGTAACATCTAAGCGTGATCCATTTAATTATATGTCAGTTGCCTTCGTATTTTTCAACGTTTTTACTGTTCTCGGTGATTTCCAACAGACTGTATAGGAACTTAGTGGAATAATCCTTAAGGGAGACGAAAAAAAAGTTCCTCAAAAAGAAAAGAAAAGAAAAATCGACCTAGCATTTATGTAGCCATTGAAAACTGTTGAGAGTTGAGTGGTTACAAAATTAATGTTCACAACTCCAAGAAATCAAAAGTCAGCTTCCCTTTTTCTTACATTGGTACATAATATTTGTGAAAATACCAATAAAATCCTGAATATTTAATGAAAACACTGGTAACTTCATTAGAATCTGTTCAGTGTATATGAAGAATCCTTGTATACTATGAATCACATTCTGAAACTGCTCCACAGCTGCGCAACATTCTTAAAGGATAATAAAAGTTAAGCCATCCGGATTTTTAAAGATTTGACGATTTTGTACATTTCGATAAGCTTGTTTTTCATAGAATGTGGACTTGTCACGGGAATTTATGGGCTAAAGGAGGTATTTTGGGGGTACCTCCTATCTGAAAGCCCACCAATAAAGGAACCGTTAGCCCGAGTTGAAGCTTGAGTTGAGTGGTTACAAAATTAATGTTCACAACTCCAAGAAATCAAAAGTCAGCTTCCCTTTTTCTTACATTGGTACATAATATTTGTGAAAATACCAATAAAATCCTGAATATTTAATGAAAACACTGGTAACTTCATTAGAATCTGTTCAGTGTATATGAAGAATCCTTGTATACTATGAATCACATTCTGAAACTGCTCCACAGCTGCGCAACATTCTTAAAGGATAATAAAAGTTAAGCCATCCGGATTTTTAAAGATTTGACGATTTTGTGCATTTCGATAAGCTTGTTTTTCATAGAATGTGGACTTGTCACGGGAATTTATGGGCTAAAGGAGGTATTTTGGGGGTACCTCCTATCTGAAAGCCCACCAATAAAGGAACCGTTAGCCCGAGTTGAAGCTTTACCCATTCAGTACCATGACGCGTTTTTCCTGTTCATTCTGGTTACTATTTGGTGATTTTGTACAGCTTCAGAACCTCATGTAGGGATTGAAATAGTGAAGACTGTGGCCATACATCTTCTGACCTCCATAGACCCTTCCTAAAGTCAATAAAATCGTCTAATCATACCCAAAAACTCAAGGTAGAAATGCGTTCCAGTACTGAAGGTGTTAACTGGGTAAACACCTTTGATAACTCTGCTATTATATTTGTGACTTGAAAATTATTGATACGAGAACATTTTTCTTGATAGGTGGAGCAATGAAAAAAAAAAATCTTGAGAATACCAATAATTTCCACATGAACCTCTCGACTCTACAAAATCTTCAATAAATTGTCTCATATACCGTAAACAAACTTATACACATCAGCAACTTCACGCGATAATGTATAATGAAAAGTTTGAGTATATCTTCCGCCTCCTCCTCTTGCTTCCTCCTCCTCCTCCTCCTCCTTTTTATTTTTCATTATCTCACCTCCTCCACCCCCTTCTCTTGTAAACACTCTCTTATCTCCTCTCTCCCTTCTTTATTCAACTTCTTTTCTATCTGGTCTCTCTCTCTCTCTCTCTCTCTCTCTCTCTCTCTCTCTCTCTCTCTCTCTCTCGTTTTTCATATGTAGGCTATCCTTTTTTCTCTCTTTCCTTCCTTCTTTATTTTTCCTGTGTTAGTTATTTCCTTATCTTCCATTTTCTTTTTCTTCCTCCTTATATTCTTCTCTCTCTCTCTCTCTCTCTCTCTCTCTCTCTCTCTCTCTCTCTCTCTCTCTCTCTTTCATTTCTCTTTTCCTTTACTTTCCCATCTTATTCCCTCTTATCTTTCCTCTTTCCTTCTCTTACTTCTTTGCTCTCTCTCTCTCTCTCTCTCTCTCTCTCTCTCTCTCTCTCTCTCTCTCTTAATTAAGATTCTCTAACTACTTGCGCATTTAGCCACGGAATGCATCACGTGATATTTAAAGGAGGAATTTTAAGTATGTACAGAGAGAGAGAGAGAGAGAGAGAGAGAGAGAGAGAGAGAGAAAAAAATGCGCAGTTTGTTTTGGTGCAACAGGCGAATTCTGTTATTGATTCCTCGCTTAATGTTTCGCTCGGGGTTTTCTGCATATATCAATCTTTTCCATATTTCTCACTCCTTTCAAAGCGCCAGAAGTGGAGCATGTAGCTTTTCATTATCTCTCAAGCTATTTCCGGTACCTGATAATGAACGAGAAGAAGAAATGGTGGAGTAATAACGCGTTTGAAATAGTGTGAGAGTTGGTGTATAATTCTGAATAAAGTAAGAGGTACCATTGAGAGCGCTGAGTCGAAGATATCCTGTACATTTCGCTCAAAATTCGCACACGTAACCCATTAACTTCCCTTCCTTTCAATAATAAATCTCCAAACGATACGATAGTACAAGTTAATCCATACATAACTCACCTACAATAACCAATACGTGAGGAAAAGGTGCAGGATTTGAAAATGTAAGAGCCAAGTAATATGAACACAGGCTGACGAACCGTAAAATAAAAGGTCTATCTATGTGAGTGAAGTCGACCCACCTCCGCCAAGCCCAATGGAGTGGCTGGGCTGGGAGGGCGTGTCTCGTTGCCAGCAGTGAGGGTAAAAATACCTGTACCCATCAAAACAACAGACACTGAAACATGCTCCCGGCAGTGACTGTATTCTTAGCCCCTGTGCATCTATTCGCAAAGGCCACTGCATTGACAAACAGGAGGGAGCGAGACTGAGAAAGAGGGAGAGGAAGAGACGAAAGGGAGAAGACCAAGAGGGAGAAGGAAGGGGTACATATTGAAAAAAAGAAGTGAATCGTAAGACAACACGTGTTCTTAAAAAAAATGTTTCGATTGATTCTTGTTTAATCATCACCGGAATCATGAAAATAAACTTGAATATATATTTCAAAACTGAGAAATCTGGAGGATACAAACAAATAGCTTAATTCTTATGTACACAATCAGTTTAGCAGGTAAGAAAGGACATTTTGCCAATAGATTAGAGAAAACCAAGAGACGGAATATAGTAAGGACGGGAGGAGAAGAAAAAGAGGAAGAAGAAGAACAACAAAAAAGAAGATTATGGCATGATGTAATAAGGGATCAATGAATCATTATTAATACCAATAAGAGATTAATAAATGATAATAAGAAAACAGGTATTAAGAATATCATGCATCAGTCAAGAGATAACCGGGGGGAGGGAGAGAGAGAAAAAGGGGGCGGAGAAAGAGGAAGAAGGGAAAAACATAAGAGATGGCAACAAGATAATGTAAGGAATAAGAAAACACGAAAATAGATGTATTATTACTGAAAATCATTGTTAGAGGTAGTTACCAAAGACGGAAATATAATAGGAAGAGAACAGAAGCATCATGCATCAGGCAGAGAGAGAGAGAGAGAGAGAGAGAGAGAGAAAAAAAAAAAGAACGAAGTAAAGGGAATTAAAAATATAAGCATTATTTCTAAGTAAGAACAGATAAACAACATAAAAAAAAAAAGTTAGATAACGGACACATCACACATCGGGCAAGAGAGAGAGAGAGAGAGAGAACGTGGAAGGGGGAGAGGGGGCAACAGCAGACACCGGCGACTATATAGGTAGAGAGAGAGAGAGAGAGAGAGAGACTGAAACCACACCAAAAGCTGACGCTCTCCCCGCCTTGCCTGCATTTCTACTCAAGCCTTCACGCGCGACACAGTAACTTCACCCCACGTCTCCTCCCACTTTCCTCCTGCGTGTCACAGCCATGGAGACCAGCGCACTGCCTCAAATCAACACCCTGGACGACCTCATAGGGGAACTGTACAAGGTGTTTGACGGTGACGAGGTGAATGTTGATTACGTGAACTACCTTATGTCCTCCTACAAATCCAACCCGCTGGACTGGAAGAAATTCGCCAAGTTTGATCGATACAGGTGAGTGAGGGCATGGCAGGTGGTGTGAACGAGGGAATTGGGTTGTTATGGTTGTTGTGGTTCTTTGGCGTTGTGTTGTAATGAGTGAGGTTGTTGGAAAGGTTGTTAATGCCTGTGGTTGTTCAATGAATGTGTGTGGGTGCGTGTCTGGTGGGTTTTAAGTTTGTGTCTGTGTTGGGGACGTTTAAAGGTGTGTGTGTGTGTGTGTGTGTGTGTGTGTGTGTGTGTGTGTGTGTGTTAGGGCGCCTTTAAGTGTGTGTGTGTGTGTGTGTGTGTATAGAGCTGGTTGGGTTGTAATGATTATGATTACATGTTCCAGTCTTTCTGTCTGTCTTACACACACACACACACACACACACACACACACACACACGCACTTATTATTGTTATCGTTTATTATCAATCGCTAACATTATTATTATTATTGTTTCTATTGTTACTATTACTGATTATTATTATTATTATTATTATTATTATTATTATAATTATTACTACTGCTACTGCCACCATCACCACCACCACCACTTGTACCCACACCACCACGACGACCAGTCTTTCAATAATGAACGGACACGCATTCATTAAACAAAATTATCATGAAAGTGTAAAAAAAAAAAAAAAAAAAAAAATTAGGGAAGAAAAATATATTGACCCAAGTGTTTTAGGTGCAGTACAAGTGTAGTAAATGATTAGATGCAGGTGTAGGAAAGATGTGAATTTGTATCATCAGATTCCTCAGGTAACGTAGTTTAACCCACCCACCACCACCACCACCGCCTCTCAGACATCCACTCCCGGCCTCCTCCACTCCCTGGAGCGGCCCTACCGTTACTGCGACACTAACCCCTTCAGTGCTATGATGCGTTTCCATATTCATTCTGCTTACTACTTGGTGATTTTATTCACCTTCAGAAACTCATGTGGGTTATCAAGATAGTGAAAACTGTGTCCATTAACCTTCTTCCTTCCAAAGAGCCTTCCTAATGTCAATAAAATGGTCTAATCGTTTACAAATCTCAAAGTAAAAATGTGTTCCAGTATTGAAGGGGTTAAGAACACAGTTTGGGTTTGTTAGTTCGTTGGTTTGTCAGTCAGTCAAGTCAGTCGATGAGTTTAGTCAGTCGGTTATTTAGTTGGTTAATCAGTTAGTCAATCAGTCAGTTAGTTATTTTGCTTAATCAGTTGAGTTGGGCAGTTTGTCAGTCAAGGAAGCGTGACATCAATAGAACCGCCAGGCCAGGCAGTCTTCGTGTGTTGTGGCGATGTTCACGCTGGTCAGCTGAGGGTGTGGCCGTCAGGAATGCAGCTACGGTGTGGTCGTAATGAACTGCTGCACACTTATCTAGAATATTAGGTAGTGTGATCTGATTATGAAGTATGCTTTAATAGTTAACCCTACCAAAAATAAAGGTAACACACACACATACATACATACATACACACACACACAAGGACAGCTAATCACCAAACTGTATTATCCTCACAATTTTATGCCAATTATCTCACAAACTTGAAATACATTTAGAAGCGTTAATTTCAAGACACTTCTCATCTTGAACACAAATATTTCTTTTTAACTATTGTTCGTTTTCTTTGATTTATTTATTTTCTTACATATTTTCTATAGCCCTTGATCACCACAATACACGAACAATATCAGGCATATTTACCGCGTTATTACATGTCTTCGATAACACAGCGGTCTCAGGTTTTCTCTTCGTAACCCGCTCGTCAGAAAACAAGATATCACATTTCTATGGAGGTCTGAAATAAGATATGACCGAATTTTCTTGATTTTTCCCATAGTGAAGCCTTGGTAGATGGGAAAACTATACCATTCTTTATTTCGTTGTTATTTCTTTCTTTATTCATATATTCGTACTCTCTCTCTCTCTCTCTCTCTCTCTCTCTCTCTCTCTCTCTCTCTCTCTCTCTCTCTCTCTCTCTCTCTCTCTCTTCATTTTCGCTGATCTCTCCCTTTTCTTCCTCACCCTTTCCTTCTTGCTACCAGTTCTCTTTCTCTCTTCCTTCTTCTACCACCCGCCTTTACTCTCTCAATCCTCTCTCTATCCCTTTGCCTCCTTCTTGCTCCTTTCTTCCCTCACTCTTCCTCAACTCTCACTCTCCCTCAACTCTCACTCTTCCTTCTGCCTCCTCACCCTCTCTCGCCGTCCTTTTACCCTTGCCAGTGTTATTAATGTTTTCTCCTCACGAATGCAAGCAGTGTTACCAGTGCAGTGTTGATTGTTGCTGTCTTGAACCTTTAACCCAGTGGTTCTTAACCTATATAGGGGTACGAGACATGGTAGCCGGTGCAATGGTACCGTATATTTACGATGAGAAAGTAAAACATATATTTTCCTAATTTTTCTCTTACCATAATTGTCTCATTTTTTAAGTTAGTGCTGTAAACAATTTCTTTACTTTTCTATGGTTTAATTTACATTTTCTTGAGATCTCGTACTAAAATGTGCTGATGTATTATGTAGTATTACTCATAATTAGTTATAATTTGCATTCATTCAATCCTACTAATTGACACTTTTCATTTGAAATAAAAAAAAAAGTGCCTTTGTTCAGTAATTAAAAAATCTAATAATTTCTCAGCAAGGTTTTTATCACTAATCCTTTTCATATGTTTGTATAGTATTTATATTGGAGGGGCTACGAAAATTTTTCCTGAGATATCAAGGAGTACGGGCACTGAAGAAGGTTAAGAACCACTGCCTTAAACCCCTTCAATACAATGACGCATTTTCATATTCATTCTGGTTACTATTTGGTGATTTTATACAGCTTCAGAAACTTATGTGGGGGATTAGAATAGGGAAGATTGTGGCCATTAATTCATACCTCCATAGACCCTTCCTAATGTTAATAATGTAATCGTACACAAAACTCATGATAAAAATGCGTCCCATCGCTGAAGGGGTTAATGTTTTTGACAGAGAGAGAGAGAGTGAGAGAGAGTGAGAGTGAGTGAGTGAAAGTACGAATATATGAATGCATGACTAAATTTACATGTTGAATTGCTTCATTCCTTCATTCATTCATTCATTCATTCATTCATTCATTCATTCACTCACTCACTCACTCACTCACTCACTCACTTACTCACTCACTCACCCATCCACACATCCTCCCACTCACTAACTCATCCGCCCATCCCCACACACACCCACTTCACACCCATCCACTCCTCACTCACTCACTCACTCATCCCATTATCAGCTCCTCGTATACCTACAGAATAGAGATCCTTTCCAGACAGAATCATCTTATCACGAATACCTCCACCAATATTCGCAGGTCATTCCGTCTGTTTCGCCCGAGGTTTCACGATGTCGTCACGTGATGCAGGTTACGTAAAGCACACCAGTGGAGTCTTGAGATAGGGAACAATGCCCTTATCTCTTTTATCTCTGGCCCCTCGAGGAATAACAACCTCTCAGCTTTTGTCTTCATTGTGCAAATTTCACTGCAGATTAGTTGTGGTGAAGAAGAAAATTGTTATGGGTGAAATGAAAGAGAGAATGATGACCGGTAGGAGTAAAAGAGTGCAATAAAAGTTGTGATTAGTGGTGAAGAATTGAGTCAAGGGTAAAATAAAAAGGGGAAAAAAAAAATGTGTGTGATAGTAAATCTTGTCTGTGCTGAGTTGTTTCATCTCACTTGTACGGTAGTGGTGAAAACTTACGGTGTTATTGAGGAAGTAAAGAGAAAAAGGATGAGTGAATAATAAGTAGAAAAAAAGAAAAAAAAAACACTAAAACACTTATTCACCCTAACACCAAAATAACTTATTCACCCTTAAACACTAAAAAACTCTTATTCACCCTAAAACACTCAAAATACACTCTTATTCACCTTACAGCAAAACAAGAAACACTTATTCACCCTAAAACACTCTTATTCACTCTAAAACATTCACAAAACACTCTTATTCACCCTATAACACTCTATCACCCTAAAACACCCCAAAACACACTTATTCATCCTAAAGCACCCTTATTCACCCTAACACTGAAAGACACTCTTGTTCACCTTAAAACACTAAAAAAAAACACTCTTATTCACTCTAAAACCAGAGAGAGAGAGAGAGAGAGAGAGAGAGAGAGAGTAAACAATTGCTATAACAGATAATCACTATCTCTTACTATCTTAACGATCTTAATATCGATAACGAAAAAAAAAAAAAGAAGAAAAGGAAGATAGATAGATAGATAGATAGATAGATAAATGGATAATAACAATAGTAATAGCAACTAACTAGAGAGAGAGAGAGAGAGAGAGAGAGAGAGAGAGAGAGAGAGAGAGAGAGAGAGAGGAGTGAGTAAACAATTGCTTTAACAGATAAACACTATCTTTTAATATCTTAATTTATTTATGTTTTCCTTGTGTATTGATTTTCCGTTCTCTTATCTTTTATATTTGCATTTATTGTGTTTATTATTTAAGTTACTTGTAAATCTGAAAGGTGTTGAAGTATGGCTGCAGGGAATACAAGGAAATGATTCAGGGGGTGGGGGGGTGATGGAAGATTTGAACATAAGTGGCCCTTCTCATCCTTTATTAGTCTCTCTCTCTCTCTCTCTCTCTCTCTCTCTCTCTCTCTCTCTCTCTCTCTCTCTCTCTCTCTCTCTCTCTCTCTCGTTGTTGTTGCTAGTGTTATCTATGTCTATCTATCTATCTTTTTCTTCTTCTTCTTCTTCTTCTTCTTCTTCTTCCTCCTCAGGCATCTAAAAGAAAGAAAAGATTGACAAAAAAGTGTTTCGTGTCAAATCATAATGCGATGCTTAGAGAAGAAAGACTACGTGCTGTGTGGTAGGAAGGCAAGAAGATGTTGGTGATAGAATGATAGAATACTGAATCAAATAATGAGAGTTAATTTTCCACCGCGCCAGCATCACCAGCATCACTAAATGTATGCGTGTGTTTTGAGAGGGTAGAGAGCCGCGCGCAGTATTAAGAACCTTTATCTCGGACAAGTGGATCAAACTCGTCCTTGGTGATAGGGTTAAGCTGTGGCTCGTGTGACCATGACCTGCGGTGGAACTTTAGTCTTATTCTGTAGCTTCAAGAGTCAGCGATCCACGGAATCCTTTTGTTTGTTGA
>NC_059267.1:2401780-2421780 GCF_017591435.1 Portunus trituberculatus
AATAATAAAAAGTGAGTGAAACCTTGGAATGAAGCGCACAAAACACTTGCACCTTCACCAGTAACAGAAGCCCTTAAAGATGGCATCAGTATCACCAAACATCTTAAAAGCGACAGTTTGGAAAAAGGGGGGGAAAGATATACATGATAAAAAAACAACTAATTCCCGTAAAATTTAAACAATAAAAGAATTAGAAACCTTAAGTCACGTGAACCGGCTTAACCCCTTCAATACTGGGACACCTTTTTACCTTGAGATTTGTGCACGATTAGACCATTTTATTGACATTAGGAAAGGTCTATGGAGATGAGAAGATTGATGGCCACAGTCTTCACTATTTTTAATCCCCCACACGAGTTTCTGAAGCTGTATAGAATCATTAAGTAGGAAGCGGAATGAATATGGAAACGCGCCATGGTATTAAAGGATTAAGAACATCAATATGGTTATATATAAAAAAAAAAAAAAAAAAAGACGAGGAAAAAAATAGTGTTTTAGTAGCACAGGAATCAGAACCATTAACAATAATCCTAAATCTCTTAAAAGTAATAGAACTATAAGATAAACAAACCCAAGAACAAAATTCAAACTAAAGCTAATAGTGAAATCAAACTCAAGAATTTCGCCTTTAATAGTATCGGAATCCACAAAATATTTCCAGAACCTTTAAAAACAATTCCGAATCATTATTAACTCTTTCAGTACTGGAGCGCTTTTTTACCGTGAGATTTGGGGGTGTGATTAGACCATTTTATTTACACTAGGAAGAGTCTTTGGAGGTCAGAATTTAATGGCCAGAGTCTGTACTATTTTAATCTCCACAAAAGGCTCTGAATCTGTATAAAATCACCAAATAGTAGACAGAATGAATATGAAAACGCGTTATGGCACTGAAGAGGTTAGAGTAAAAGAACCGAGATAGGAATTCAAATATGGAAGAGACTAACACAATATCGTCCTGAGTAGTATCGGAACTCCTCCAAATACAACCAAACCCCTTAAAATTTATGTAATACAACTAAAAATATAACAGGAGTAACAACCACAAGACTAACAAGAATATGAAAACGCGTGCCTGCCAATAATGAAGGAATGCTTGGGAACAATAACAATGGAGAGAGAGAGAGAGAGAGAGAGAGAGAGAGAGAGAGAGAGAGAGAGAGAGAGAAGGATGGGAAGTACAGAACCACAGTGAAGGCCTACAAAGACACCTGTAGGAAGGATAAGCCTAGATTTGTGACATTGTTTAATAGGCTTAGATAGGCTTAATTACAGCATGCCAGTCTCTCTCTCTCTCTCTCTCTCTCTCTCTCTCTCTCTCTCTCTCTCTCTCTCTCTCTCTCTCTCTATGTTTTCATTCTTCACTTAGCAACAGGTTCCTGAGAGAAAGAGAGAGAGAGAGAGAGAGAGAGAGACCACGAAGACGACACAAATTGATAAAGGAAGATATATAAAAAGAATATAAAAAGCGAAAAATAAGAAAGATGATAAGAATGGAGGAAAAAGAAAAGAGGAAATGGTAAGTTTTTTTTTAGCATGTAAAAATGAACTCTTGTTTCAGAGAGAGAGAGAGAGAGAGAGAGCGCGCTTGTGTTATGGTTTTAGGTGAGTGTTCTCGACTCAACTCTCTCTCTCTCTCTCTCTCTCTCTCTCTCTCTCTCTCTCTCTCTCTCTCTCTCTCTCTCTCTCTCTCTTCTTTTACTCTGTTCTTTCTTCCGTTCTTTTTTATGCCTCTCCTTATTATCACTACTACTACTACTACTACTACTACTACTACTACTACTACTACTACCACCACTACCACCACTACCACTAAAGAGACTAGATAAAGACATAACATAAAAGATCAAGATTTGAGGAGACGAAAAAACACAAGTGCAGTTTATTATCATTATTATTCTGTCAACTTATCTCTCTCTCTCTCTCTCTCTCTCTCTCTCTCTCTCTCTCTCTCTCTCTCTCACGTGCATTGGTGGGTTTGGAATGTATCTTTTTTCCTGGTGTGAGTGATAAGATGATGAGGTGGGGAGGTGGTGAAGATACGGAGCTAGGAGGGGTGGGTGGTGATGATGGTGGTGGTGGTGGTGATGATGGTGGTGATGGTGGTGATTGTGTCGATTTAGGTGACCTTGTTGACGTTGTTGTGGCAGTGGTGACTTCTCTCTCTCTCTCTCTCTCTCTCTCTCTCTCTCTCTCTCTCTCTCTCTCTCTCTCTCTCTCCTTGTGTGCATAATAGTGTGGTTATAATGGTTTATTTATAAATTTTCAACTCAGACAGTCAGACAAACAAGATTCTGTGCTTAAAATAATTCTCCTCCTCCTCCTCCTCCTCCTCCTCCTCCTCCTCCTCCTCCTCCTCCTCCTCCTCCTCCTTGTTTTGCACTGAGTTGGATTTCTTGAAAGTTACTTGTAAGCACGAGGATATAACTAGAGGCATTACTGTTTACATAGCAGTCTGGCTTATAAACACCACTGAGTGACCCAGCAGAAATCACGAGGGTGGGAAGCTGCAGAGTGGCGCAGTAACAAGAGAGAGAGAGAGAGAGAGAGAGAGAGAGAGAGAGAGAAGCCTTTCTCTGCCACAAATTCTCTTGCGTCACTAAAAGCACAGCATCTTTCGTCCACGTCTCGTAAATACTTGTGGATCTAAAAGTAGAGAGAGAGAGAGAGAGAGAGAGAGAGAGAGGACGAACAATAAAGTGATTGGGAGCTTCTCAAGGGTGTTTTTCAAGATTCTAAGGAGAGTTTGTTAACCTGCATGATTGATAGCAAAAAACAACACTGATAATCTAAGACGAACCTTTCCGTAGTCTTTCATAATAAACATAAGAGGAGTACGTAAGGTGTTTCAGAATGCTATTACTATTTTTGTATACGTTTTCTTCTAACTCAGCTAAAAAGAAAAATATTTACCATAATTATGAAACACCACCTCACCTCTACCACGTTCAAAAGGTTGTGTGTTTATAGTTGTTATTACGTTTTTTGGTGACATATTAACAAGATTTCTACATTATCGACAGGAGAAACATTCTTATAAACCTGGCTGATCATTTCTGCGGCTTTTGAAAATAGTCGTGGTTAAGAAAAGTGTTTTTTGAATATGTAGGAAAGATATACTGTACTTTATTTCCCTCCTATTAGACAACAATACTAAAAAATTAAGCACACTCATATGACACACACTAAAACACACACACACACACACACACACACACACACACACACACACACACACACACACACACACACACACACACTGCACTTCACTCCAGAACGCAAGAAGTTAATCAACCACAAAGACACCAAAGAAACTATATTTAATTCACTCCCATTAGACAACAATGCACAAAAAAGTAAAGCACATTCACATAACACACACACTACGGTTTACTCCATTGCATAAAACATCAGTGCAAGAAATTAAATAACCACAAAGACACGATATTTAATTCCCTCCTATTAGACAACAGTGCACAAAAAGTTAATCACACATATAACACACCCTAAAACACACACTGCACTTTACTCCATTGCACAAAACATCAGAGCGCAAGAAGTTAATCAACCTGCTATTTTCGAAGCTTCGTTATCGCACGTCTCTCCTTGACATGTGTTCCCGATGAGCGAGCTACAGCCAGATAGCAACGAGAGGGTTTATCAGTGTCTCTAAGCGTCTCGGAGATAGCGTGTACTCACAACAGAAGCCAATAAAGGAGACCGCTGCATTTCCTATAACCTTGCTAGGACAATGTATACAGACGAGGGGAGAGATGATGTTAGTGTGTTAATGAAGAGACACGAGTAGTAGGAGGACATTGGGTGCAAGGGACATTATACACGAACGAGGGGAGAAATGATACTAGTTAACCTCTCGAGTACCATGACGCGTTTCCATATTCATTCTGCTTACGACTTTATTCTATACACTTCAGAAACAAATGTGGGGGATTAGAATAGTGAAGACTCCAGCCATTAATCTTCCGACCTCCGTACATGCTTCCTAATATAGATAAAATCGTCTAATGGTACCCCAAAATCAAGGTAAAACTGCGTCTCAGGTTAATGAAGAGACACGGGTGGTACGAGGACATAGGAGTGAATGATGTGTAAGTGGTGTGTGTTTGTGTAACCTTGAGGGGCCGCGACACTGAGGCGTAGGTAATGTAGCTGTGTGCGGTGATATTTGCGCTATGATGCAGCACACTTATTTGAGGATTTGTTTACTTATTTGGTTGCTCATTCATTCATTGGTATTAATAGCGGACTGTACCAAAGGTTTAAGTATTCCGGAAGGGCTAATGTCATTGTTATTTATGTTGTATGAGTAAGATTGCATTTTTTTTCCCATTTAACATAAACGTTACTGGAGGAGCTCTCTCTCTCTCTCTCTCTCTCTCTCTCTCTCTCTCTCTCTCTCTCTCTCTCTCTCTCTCTCTCTCTCTCTCTCTCTCTCTCTCTCTCTCTCTCTCTCTCTCTCTCTCTCTCTCTCTCTCTCTCTCTTTAAGTAAAGTAGCTATCACTCATAAGAAAGAAAAAAAGATGATCAAGACAGACCAAATACTCACTTTCCTATGTCCGACTAACCACAGTCATACTCCTCCCTTGCAGGTACACAAGAAACCTGATCGATGAAGGGAATGGCAAATTCAACCTGATGCTGCTGTGCTGGGGCGCCTCACACACCTCCACCATCCACGACCACGCTGATGCCCACTGCTTCATGAAGGTGAGGCGCTGACAGACAACCGTGTAGCAAGAAACAAGGCAGGATAAACTAGAGACTTAATTATCGGTCAGCAAGAAACGAGACAATACACTAGACAATTATCTGTGTAGCAAGAACAGAGGTAGGATAACAGACACTTAGATATTTATCTGTGTAGTAAGGACAGAGGCAGGATAAACTAAACACTTAATTATTTGTGTAGCAAGAACAGAAGTAGGATAAACTAGTCAATTATCTGTGTAGTAAGAACAGAGGCTAGATAAAACAAGACACTTATTTACCTGTGTTGCATTTGGGGCTGAGACAGGATAAGACAAAATAAACTTACCTTAACCCCTTCAGTACCGTGACACGTTTTTCATACTCATTTTGCTTACTATTTGGTAATTTTATAAGCTTCAGAAACTTATGTGTTGGATTGAAATAGTGAAAACTCTGGCCATTAATCTTCTGACTTCCATAGACCTTTCCCAATGTAAATAAAATCGTCTAATCACACAGAAAACTCGTGATAAAAATGCGTCTCAGTACTGAAGAAGGTTAATACATTCAAAGCAAAGCCAGGATAGCAAGATAGCAAGATAGACTAATGTAAATAGAGTGATGTAGAGTGTTACAAATAATGATAGAGTAGAGTATAGAGAAAGAGTGATAAAGTGTGTCTCAAAGAAGAAAAGAAAGTGTATTTATATTGGGGAGGCTGTATCTTCTGTTTCGTATCGGTATTCATGGCGTTTCGGTTCTCGGCAGCTGCTGGCCGGCTCGCTGCAGGAGGTAAGGTTTGAGTGGCCGGCGGAGGAAGGGAACAGGACCGACAGAAGCGAGGAAGACCAAGACAGACTGATGGTGGAGATCGGTCGAGGTGAAATGAAAGTCAATGATGTTTGCTACATAAATGGTGAGTACGTGTGTGTGTGTGTGTGTGTGTGTGTGTGTGTGTGTGTGTGTGTTTTAACTTTACATGAATAGTGAGTGTGTGCGTATATGCGTGTTTGACTTAACTGAAATATTGAATTCCTTATGGTATCCTTGCTTCCTAAACTTCTATGGCCTGCTCTTGATAGAAATATTGAATTTGTGTTATTGTCTTCACTTTGCCCAGACTCCCCATTCACTG
This sequence comes from Portunus trituberculatus, assembly GCF_017591435.1. Classification (NCBI taxonomy): domain Eukaryota; kingdom Metazoa; phylum Arthropoda; class Malacostraca; order Decapoda; family Portunidae; genus Portunus; species Portunus trituberculatus. The sequence continues at coordinate 2,407,627 of NC_059267.1, forward strand.
CAGCTGATAAGACTATTGAGTTCCTTGTGGCATCATCACTTACTAGTCTCTTCCCTTCACTTCATAGAAATATTGAATGGCTAATGGTGTCTTTGGTTTTTAACCCATTCAGTATCATGACGCGTTTTCATATTCATTCTTTTTACTATTTTGTGATTTTACACAGCTTCAAAAATTCATGTGAGGATGGAAATAGTGAGGAATCTGGCCATTAATCTTCTGACCTCCATAGACCCTTTGTAATGTCAATAAAACCGTCTAATCATACCCAAACTCATGACAGAAATTCGTCCCAGTAATGAATGGGTTAAACTTGAATATTTATCTTCACTTCTTTCCGACCTTTGTTAGATAGAAATATTAAAACTCCTAATGTTCTCCTCGCTTCCCAGACTCCCTCGGGCTGCACCGGGTGGAGAACCCTTCCCACAGTGAGAACGCCGTGTCCCTCCACCTGTACTGCCCCCCCTTCAGCAGCTGCTCCATATTTGATGAGCGCACCGGCAAGAGGTCCAAGTGCCCCGTCACCTTCTGGAGCAAATTCGGGGAGAGAGTTGACTTGGTGAGGACATGATTGAACTGGTGAAGGCACGAGTGATTTGATTTCTTTAACAACTCTAGGGGATTTCACACACTGAAAATTCAGCTACAAATATCAGAAATCTTTCCTAGAAACTTGATAACACCTTTTGCTGTGAGTGAAGCTCTTCAGAATCCTCAAGTTACGAAAGGCTATGATATTAACTTAAGAAGAAGCTGTGACAGTCATAGGATTAGATATCTTATTTTATGATGCTCTGTCTTGAAGCATATTTACCTGTAGAAGTCATAAATGTAAAGTTAAGATGTACAAACGAGTATAAATTATAAAAAGAAACAGTTTATAGCAGCAAAAACTAATAGAGAATCCAAATCCATTTCAGAAAAAGCCCAAATCCTGCTGTGACTGAGAAGTGTCTTGAGGCAGGAAAGAAATGCGATGTACGTGAGAATTCTCCCAGGATGACGCCTCACCATTTCTTTCCTGAGTGCTAGTGTGAGAGGATGAGTCGGCAGACTGAGTGTTGAGGGAGGGGACGAGGGGACGGCAATAGATGATGTATGAAAGAAATCAGTACAAATAACTGTAAAAATGACATCAATTGGTTAGACATTTAGTTGTATTAGTGTATATTGATTAGAACAACGCTTCAGCTAAAAGGAAATGTGTAAATCAGCACAAACATATACAAAAAGAAGGCATGAATTGGTCAGAATTTGGTTGTAATGTGTAATAGTATTATATGATATTCATTAAAATGACATTCAATCTTGTAAAAGAAGTTTATCCACATTTCTTTGTACCAGGCCAGCAGAAAAAAAAAAAAGAAAGATACAGTGCAAGTATCTAGAAATGATATGAATTCATTAGAAGTTGGATTGGAAACTTGATTGGAATCGTAACAAATATCTGTAAAATGATATCACTTGGACAGAAATTTTACTGTAATAGTTTATATTGGTTAAAACAACACTGAAGCTTATAGCAAAAATATTGATAAAAAAAATATTACAAATTCCTGTAAAATAACAAATAACATGAGTTTGGTTTGATCAAAGAAAGCATTATGTCACTTGCCATCAGGGCAACACTGCAGAGAGTAAAGGAAATGAACTCTGAAAAATCACGGTTAGTGTTGTCATAAGTTGATGAAAGGAAGACACACTATAAAATACAACGGAGTGGAATTATCTGTTGATGATGGCCTGGTCTGCGAGTCAGTGGTGGACTTCGCAAGTATTGATGAGAATATGTAAGTAAGCAAAATAGGATAAAAAGGATAAAAGAACACAGCACGCAAAATAAGAGGATAAAAACAAAAAAAGGAACATAAGGAAAGGAGGAGGAGAAAGAACAATTATAAAGGGAACAGGAAATAACATTGACACGCCATTGATGTTCAGGAGTAAGATTTTGTGTCATTGAGTCTTATTTTTATATGAAATGCATAATAAGCGAATGTGGAGAGAACTGCATGGTCTCCACACGAGGGACAACAGTAGCAGTGTAGCAGATGCCTGGCGGTGAGGGAAGGAATGGCTCAGAAATACCTGTTTACTTGATTATGGTTGTGTGATTTGATTGTCAGTGGAAAAGTACGTCAGATTGAAAGTGTTAAGGTACAGACAACATACAGGGTGTAGCACAAGTTTCTACAGATATTGCTAGAGATGAAAGGACAGGTTGTTTTGAGAGGAAAATGATGTATGCTCGTTCAGCCGTGGTGTGACGCTCTCTGGTGTGGCCTGGTGACGGATGCAGCGGCTGGGTCGGGTGTGTGGAGTGAATCACTGGATGTCCCTTGGTGAAACTGAATAATGCAGTCATTGGTTGCAGTATCCCATGACGAGACGAGTGAAACCAACGGACCGAAGACCATCACTGACACACAATGACACAGACTGGGTGTAAAAAGTCATTAGTCAAATAACAAATAAATTACGTGTCACCATGCCTGCCTTGCTGCGGAGAGGGAAGGAGTGAAGCTAACAACAAATTGAATTGTTGCTACGTAAAAGAAAAATAATAGTCAATCACATGCACGTTTTCCTGAGAGACTGATCTTGAATACGTTCAGATTGTATTGCACAACTTGCAGGTGTGTTGAGTGTGTGGACGTGATGTTTTTCCACCATATTTAGTTACACACCCACCCCGGCCATTGTTTCATCTTCTTTTTATGTAAGAGGGGAAACCGGCCAAGAGCAACAAAAATTACAACCTAAAGGCCCACTGAGGCGCCGGTTAATCCTTTCAGTACCGGGACACATTTTTACCATGAGTTTTGGGTACGATTAGGCGATTTTATTTACTATAGGAAAGGTTTATGGAGGTCAGAAGATTAATAGCCAGATGCTTCACTATTTTAATCCCAACATAAGTTTCTGAAGCTGCACAAAATCACCAGATAGTAAGCAGAATGAATATGAAAACGTGTCATGGTACTGAAGAGGTTAAAAGGAAAGGGGGCTTCGAGTTTGGTATAGAAGCCACCATTTTTTTTTTCTTTTCTTCACTTTTAAATCAAGTGAAGAAAGTATGTGTAGCAGCGTGCATGTCGTGTTGTGTGACGGGAGAGAGTTGTCTTTAGAGTTCAGGCTGTGACTGTCACCAGGCCACACATCCCACAACACAGCTACGTGGATATCTACTTGCAGCATGCTCAACGTAGAATAACCAATACGAACAATACTTCCCCTTCTGCCATTATCTGTAGAAACTCGTGTTATACCTTATAGGAGGCTAACCGACCATGGCTGTCTGGGAAACTACATATGTATTTTGATAATATCAACAGTTATTGACTATTATTATTGCTTCTATTCCAGTGAATCTACATTTCTTAATACACTTAATATTTTTTGTCACATAACGGAAGCTGATTTTATTTAAGTGATTTATTATTATTATTTATTTATTTATTTATTTTATTTATTTATTTATTTATTTTTTTTTTTTACTTTTTTGTTACTTATTAATATTTCATAGCTGTGGAGAAGCAGTTATTGTTAATGCCTTTCATCTTACTGTTTTTATCTTATACTTAGGAAGTGTAATGATTGATAAGACGTTCAAGTATTTAATGAAGATTTTTGTATACTCTCTCTCTCTCTCTCTCTCTCTCTCTCTCTCTCTCTCTCTCTCTCTCTCTCTCTCTCTCTCTCTCTCTCTCTCTCTCTCTCTCTCTCTCTCTAACCTTCCTTTAGTTTACACACGCAGTCTTTACAAACTATTTATCTTCCCTAATCCAAACATTTCTTGCTTGTTCAGACTTCAAACCTTTTCCTTCTAGCATCTCCTTCACAGGCACACCTTCACTTCACATACCTGCTCTTCCACTTGACACTCCTGCGCCTTCACGTCTTCCCTTCTCAGATCAGTACGAGTTGGTTTCACTGTTCGGTGGCCTTTGATTTCATGGGAGCTTATAGGAGAGGGACTTGCATGTGTAAAGTGGTGCTCATTATAAAGGTGATGTATTGTATAAAGTCAGATTTAAGTGGAATAGTCTCATTGTTAGAGTTCTTTACCGCTTTAGCATTTTGTTGTGACACTGTGCTAGTTTGTGATTTCTCTCTCTCTCTCTCTCTCTCTCTCTCTCTCTCTCTCTCTCTCTCTCTCTCTCTCTCTCTCTCTCTCTCTCTCTCTCTCTCTCTCTCATTTTTATCATATGTACCTTCTCTTCCTTTTGTTTGTTTTTGAAAATTTATATTCTAGTTTTTTTACATAGTATATTTTTGTTTCATTATTGTTGATTGGAGTGGCAGTGTGTGTGTGTGTGTGTGTGTGTGTGTGTGTGTGTGTGTGTGTGTGTGTGTGTGTGTGTTCTGCTGTACATTAGGTTCTGATTTTCACGTCATGATACAAGACACTATGATGTCATAATGCCAGAATTGATTGATCTTATTCTTTATTAATTTAAGTCATTGATTTTCTCCTCTCCCTCTGTAAAATTATTGGACTTATTTCCAGCTAAATATTTTAATGAATTTGCCTTTAAGTTTCATTCTTTAGTTTGAGTTTTCTTTTTAGTGAATTTACAAGTTTTCTTCCATATTTCAGTGTTATCATTTACTGTAAATTTGATCTTAATCATCTGTTATATCTATCGTTATTCATTAATTCAATTCATTATTTTTTTTGTCAGATTACATTAATAATTGTTCTTTGTCATATTGTGTTATATTTTACATGCTTTCATATGTTTGTAATACATTTTTCTTCTTTTATCTTTGCTTGGATTATAGATATGTTAGTCTGAGAATATAGATGACCATATAATCATACAGTGTTGTCTGTATACTTCAATGTCAACTATCTATAGATTTCAGTCTGAGATCCTCCTTGAAGCTTTGGAAATGCTATTATGCATTGATCCAATTACTTGTCATCTTATATATTTTTGTTCCACTGTGTGTGTCGCCTTTAGACAAGAAAACAGTGATACGCGAAGTGTTTATGCACAAACATACTGGCTACTAAACTGGCATAGATGAATAAAAGGAGCATAATAACTTGGAAGTATCAATGACAGAACCTTTTAGTTGACCCTGGGATCAGTACCAGAATGCCCTTCACCTCTTCTAGTTTACCTAACATGTATAAGTATTAAAAGAAAACAGAGATAAATGTGTGTGTATATTTAATCTACATTTTTGGGGTTGTAACGGTCATGAGACCTTGCAGAGGTGTCAAAATAATTCATTCTTTAACTTCAGTACCATAACGCGTTTCCATTTTCATTCTGCTTACTATTTGGTGATTTTATACAGCTCATGTGGGGATTAGAATAGTGAAGAGTGCTGCCATTAATCTTCTGACCTCCATTGACCCTACCTATTATAAAAAAAAAATGGTCTAATCGTACACAAATCTCAAGGTAAAAATGTCCCAGTATTGGAAAGGTTAAGCTTGTGATGAAGTTTTGAAGGGTAGGAAAGTGAGAATAGAGAAAATCATATGAGATAATTTAAGGATTTCTAGACTGCATTACAAGTTCCCGCCAAAAATAACACCTTATCAAGCGAGACTGTGATCACGACGATACTTGAGAATGGACAAATTTATGCATCGATTGATCAGATATGAACATGCACCAATAACGTTGTGATTACTGCGTGAATATCAATTGGTTTACGAATTTGTTGTTGGTATTATCAATTATTGCGAAGATTATCAAAACCAAACAAGTGAAATAGATAAATAGAAATATAGATAAATAACAAATAAGTATGCAACCAACGATACTATGTGTACTTGCAACCATTATTTACTGAGAGAGAGAGAGAGAGAGAGAGAGAGAGAGAGAGAGAGAGGCTCGCTTGAATCTCAGAGCGAAGCCAACGTGAGACAATGAGACGTGATTCGAAAACACCCAAACATGAAACACCTTCATTTTAACCTCTGCCAGTGTGAATACCTAACGTGTCACAGAGAGAGCTGGAACTGTGAAGATAGAGAGTGAGGCGTCTATAAAGGTATGTACTATTAGTGTTTTGCTACGAGGAGACTAACTTCAAATAGGATCACAGGCAATGGCGATTTACTAAACACTAAAAAGCGTCTTCTGTTTACCATGACCTGTTCCTGATCACGGGTGTGGCCGCGATGTCCTTGTTTATTGACATTTTGATCTGGACTTACCCTGATTTGCGTGATCAGGACCATGATCTGGGTGTCTGGGTCGGAGGTGGGTAATTAAAGACGACACTTGCTGAAGCTGGTGGCGGCGGCCATCTTAGTGGCAGAGCAGCTTCTAGTCAACGGAATACACAACAGGAAAACGGCTGATACATATGAGGAACAAAGTGAACCGTAACGAATCGTTGTAGAATGGCGCTGGGGCACATAATGTGAATAGTTGTGGTGACAGATGCTACAAACAAAGGAGATATTACAAACCACACCAAACCTTAGTTCAGTGAGTTCTGATTATGATTACGTGGCCGTTACTGCCTCAACCAATAACTGCACGATGAGACAAAGTTGTTCAATCTTCAGTAATGCATCTCTACTTAGGAAGTGCCTCAGTAATGGTGTCAGTAATGTCAGCACGCGGGCCAGGTGTACGTACAATTCTTCTATAAGTTCCCTTCAACTTCCACGCCATTCCAAATTATTAATGCTTTACAAATTGAAGTAAGATCAACTGATACATAGCGACAGTATGACAGGAGGTGTAATATATAGTGACACTACAATCAACCTTATATTTCACCATTGCTCTTTACATATATTCCCAGCTAAGCACTACAAGCAATACATAGACTTGGAATTACAAATGCATGTGTTTTGATCTAGTTATAGCTATACACTGAGCCTGAAATATACTCCTTTGGGCTTGTGTTTGTCTGTATTAGTATGGTCCTTCCTTGACTGTGTGTGTGTGTGTGTGTGTGTGTGTGTGTGTGTGTGTGTGTGTGTGTGTGTGTGTGTGTGTGTAGCGAATGAAAGATTATGAAGTGGGTTACTGAAAGAATTCTAGACAAAACAAGAATTAGGGAGGTGAAAGTAAGGAAGAAGTGCAAACAATGAGTGGAAAAGGAATGAAAGAGGAAGAAAGTAGCTATTGTGATATAGATACTACTGATCAAGGTCACTACAAGTCACTACAGGTCACTACATGTCATTACAGGTCAATACAGTTAGGAGGTGAAATTGTAGTAGCAGAAGACTGAAGAAATGCAAACATGACAGCTCTAATATAAACATTCCTTGGGTCCTGCAGGTGAAAGTTACAGATAATGGTTCCAGATCATTACAGGTAGAAGGAGGAAGAGGTGGAGGGGAAAGAATGGTAATACGAGAGTCAGAAGTGGAAGTGCAATAGTTTGAGTAGTAGTAGCTACTGTAACGGGTATTACAGGTGACAGTTTCAGGCGGTCACAGGTCCTTGTCGGGGTAGGGGCAGTGGAAGGCTCGGCAGGTGCCCTTGGAGTGAATGGTGCTGTAAGTGAGTCTCTGCTGGGCGAAATGTAGCGCTTGACCCGCCACGCCACCACCGCCGCCGCCATCCTGCCCTCGGAATAGCCTGCGGGATTAGGTTAGGTTAAGTTATATTGAAGCGATAGAGTGGAGAGAAGAATGTGTATTATCACGACACTGAGAGGAAGGAAAAAAATAAAACACAGAAGAAAAGACAGCATGGAGAGAAGTAGTGTTGCAAAGACATCAACTAACTAAATGAAGGAACTGACACTTACTGGAGGTACTTATTGAGAAAGGCAGTGTAGAGAGGCGTCCCTTCCAGCCCCACCATGAGCCTGCAGAAGGAGCGATGGAGGCAGCCTGGGTCATGCAGGGCAGCGGGCGGTGGCAGGAGGGACTCGAGGTCGCTTAGACTAATCTCCTGCATTATGCCCTTCTGTTTGGCCTGCAGGACGCCAACAACATCGGTGAGGGAGAAGTTGGCCTGGTTGGTGCAGTTAGGAGCTGGGGGGACGGCCAGATTGAGGGCGTCTGTCGTGCATGATAAGTTTGGCGCTGCACGTTTTCTCCGTCTGGTTGAGAATGGCATGAAAGACATGGCGCCGAGTAGAGAAGCTCCCTTATAGAACAGTTTCTTGAAGCCGCTCTCCTTCTCCTTCTTGATGTCCTTGAACATGTTCTTCATCATCTCGTCCCTCTGCTGCTCCTGTGCCTGGATCTGGAAGCGCAGCCCATTAATGTCCTGCAGAGTGCGCTGTTCATCCCTCAGTCGCTGCTCGTTCCTTAGGTACTGCATCTGGAGCTGTTCCTGCTGCAGTTGTAGTGGGTTGCGTGTGGTGCCCCGCGTGTCACTGGCGAGGAGGGAGGGCGTGTCTGCTTGCCTCACCCTCACAGGTCCTACAGCCACCACCGGGGCGCGCTGGAACAACCTCGGGGGCTTGGATTTCTTGTTAAACACAGAGAAGTGGCTCTTGAGAAGGGGAGGTGGTCTGGGGGGCGCAAGTACCACGGGTCTGGAGGTGGTGGGGGGTGGGGCCGGGGGTGCTGGGTCTGCTGGGGGTGCCCCGTATGTTGAAGGTGGTGTGGTGGGGTTGGCTGGGGGTGCTCCATAAACAGGGGGAGGTGCTGGAGGTGCAGGGTCAGCTGGGGGTGCTCTATACACAGGGGGAGGTGCAGGTGGTGTGGGGTCAGCTGGTGGTGCTCCATACACTGGAGGTGGGGGAGGTGCAGGAGAAGTGGGGTTGGCAGGGGTATTAGTCACAGGGGTAGGGGAACGTGGAAACCTAGTGGGGGTTGTGGAGCGCTGTAAAAGGAGGGTGGCGCACGTGGAGGGCGGTACATCATGGGTGGGTTGGCAGGTGGAGTCCCGTAGCCCCTCATGGGTGCAGGAGGACGTGGCGGAGCAGGAGGGGCACGTGGTGGAGGAGGTGGAGCAGGAGGTGGTCCGTAGTTTCTCATAGGTGGAGCTGCAGGTGGCGATCCGTAGCCCCTTCTTGGTGGTTCAGGTGGACTGGCAGGTGGAGTGGCGTAGCCTGACGAGGGAGGAGCGGGAGGCTGGGAGAAGGTTTCAAATGAATCGTCATTTGGATCCGCTGAGAATATAGACGAGTAGGATGAAACATTTGGGTCAGACTGCCCTCGGTGCCTCCTCTGCGTAGTCGAGGGCGGGGCTGGGGCATCCCTCTGCCTGCCGTACCCCATGTCCTGAAGGGGGTCGTCTTGGCGTTGGCCGTAACCCTCCATGTCCATCACATCATCTTGCTGTTCCTCACCGGAGCTGCTGTCGCTCTCGCTGAACTGACTGTAGTGGTAGTGGTAGTGGTAGTTGTGAGTGGTGATGGTGGTGTTCCGTGCGTCGTCACGCTGCTCGTCACTGGGCCGCTGAGAATACATGCCAGGGTCTGCAGGGCGTAAGATGGGGCGCCAAGAGTCTACATCATCCTCCAAGCTTTCAGGAGTCTCCAGGGGCAGGGGATCAGCAAGGAAGCTTTCAAAACTGTCATAGGGCCTCCTTCCTTCGTCCCGCGGTGGAAGGTAGCTTTCCGATGGCCTCCTGGTGGTGGTGGACACAGGCGGGGCCGGGGGGCGCACATCATCGGCTAGTGGTAGCTGGGGGTCGTCAGCCTGGGTTCTGATGGAGGATGGCACAGCTATGTAGTATTTAGGGGGTGGTGTAGGACCGTGCGTGACTGGGGCGCGGTAGGATCCTCCTGAGGGGAACACATCTTTTCTAGCTCCGTGAATGCCGCTAAGCACTGTGTATATGTCTGCCGGGGTGAAAGTCAAGCTGAGGTGTCCGATGCCTGTGGCCTCCTCACTGTCGCCGCCATCAGGAGGGGATGGGGGTAGTGGGTCGCGTTGCGTAGGGGCGCCGTAACTTCTGCGTGGAGGGGCGGGAGGCTCAGGATTGCGTGGAGGTGGAGGGTCGTCGCGCTGCGGAGGGCCGTATCTCCTGCGTGGCGCGGGCGGTGGAGGGTCATCTTGTCTTGGCGGAAGATACGAGTTCCTGCGTGGTGCAGGAGGTGAGGCGGGAGGTCTTGCATCCTTCACTGGAGGGAGACGGAATGAGTTGGGGTTCCTGGAGCGTGAGGAGCCCCGCACCATGGTCATGAGCGAGTGCAGAGTGTCGCGCTGCCGCCGGGTCAGCTCGGACAGGGAGTTAATGTGCTGGTCGAAGATGGACTTTGCTAACTTGAGCTGGAACTCCTCATCCTCGTCCTTGACCGGTGGACTCTCCAGGCTACGGATGATGTCCAGGGCCAGCCTGAGGTCCTCCAGACGCCTCCGTCTGGTTGCTGCAATGTTGTCCTTCTTTGAAAGCCTCTCACGGGTGCTGGACAGAGACACTTCCTCATTAGTGTCATCCAGGAACGAGTACAGATCAAGGGGGTCTTCATAAGAGGCAGAATCGTCATGGGCTTCCATGTGGGGGGACCCTGAGAGGGTCTCCAGAGCCAGCTGGAAGTCACCCTGGACGGCGTGAGGAAAAGTTGTGGAGGAGTCCTTCTTCATGGCGGTGGCATTGATCACGGCGGCCAGCTGAGGGGCGTAGCGCTCCAGCAACTGCAGGGCTGACAGTACATCCTCCTCCTCATCGTCTTTATTCTTACTCTTCATATCTTGCCCCATTTTCTCCTCTTTCGTAGAATCCTGCTGTGAAAGTTAATGGTGTATTTTAATGACCATCCAACTCATGTGTTGCCAAATACGTTGTGCTGAGTCAAAAAACAACAATAAACATAACAATCGTTACTCTGCCACCCACCTGAGCGTCCTGCATCTCACTGGTGGGCTGCACAGACTCCTGGGGCGGTGCTGCGGCCCGCTGGGTTTGTATTGGGTCCGGGAGGGAGAATGCCTGAAGACTGGCACTGCCCTGCTGCCTGACCTCCTCCTGGGAGAGCGGCAGCACAAGGCCGGACACTTGGAACAGACTGGCGGTGGTGCGGGGCGCCGCGGTGGTGAAGTACCTGCTGGCAGACACACCAGCGTCAGGGAAACTCGCCCCAGCGTTGGGCAGCTCATCAAACAGTGAGCCTCGCTTGGGGCTGCCCAGACCGGTGGACACTGTGGCCGAGGCGACTTTCTTCGCTTTGGGCTGCGGCAGGTTGTAGGTTCCTGAGGCGGGCAGCCCTCCAAAATCCGGGCCTGCAGCGTCCCACAGTCCCGCCTCCTGCAGTTCCTTGGTGCTGAGGGACATCTTAACGCCCCCGAACAGGGACTCGCCGCGATTCACACCCGTGTTGGGGGAAGGTCGCTGTCCCCCAAGGGTCATGGCCACGTCTTCGAAGAGGGACGAGCAGCTAACAACCAGCAGCCATCCAGCCACCGCCGCCACTTCTGCAGAAGGGGAAGGGCGTGTGGCTGTCACTCTTACACTCATTTCTCCTTCCTTCTTTTTGATCTCTACATCCATTCATTCATCCAGACCTTCCTACTCAAATGTCCACATAAACAGATGGATGAATCGATAGATACATTGACGTACATACATGCATACATACATACATACATACATACATACATACATACATACATGAATACATCAGCTTTGTCCAAATCCTGCTGACTCATCACAGTCAGTCATAATGAATAATAAGTATCACCATTATCTCTCTCTCTCTCTCTCTCTCTCTCTCTCTCTCTCTCTCTCTCTCTCTCTCTCTCTCTCTCTCTCTCTCTCTCTCTCTCTCTCTCTCTCTCTCTCTCTCTCTCTTACACACACACACACACACACACACACACACACACACACACACACACACACACACACACACACACACACACAGAGATCAGTGGCTTCACCATCCTAACTCACATTTACATAACCACTCCTGCAGAACTAGACACAATAAACACAAATAGAAACATATAAAAGGAAAGAAAATAGATAATTGCAGGAATCTTTGTTCGTAAAGTGATTACTACCTGCTGCATTATTGAAATAGAAAACGACGATAAACTTTGTGTGTGTGTGTGTCTGTCTGTCTGTGTCTGTCTATCTCTGTCTGTTTCTCTGTCTTTCTCTTTCTCTTCCTTCATAATACTTAATATTTTAACTCATATCTAACTAGGTACAATTTATAACTGTGGGATTAATGGCGTGTTATGTATTTCCAGGTAAAAAAAAAAAAAAGTGTGCCTGTAAACTTCTCGAAAAGCACCAAAGGAAGGATGCAGACACTGGTATGTTAACTGTCTGTGCTTGTAGTAGTAGTAGTAGTAATAGTAGTAATGGTGGTTGTAGTAGTAGTAGTAGTAGTAGTGGTGGTAGTTAGATATTTGTTTTAACAGAAGATGGCAATTCTAATAAACATTTTCACGCAGAGAGGGAAAAGTTATGCTAGAATTTTGTTAGACAACCGTGAAATGAGAGAGAGAGAGAGAGAGAGAGAGAGAGAGAGAGAGAGAGAGAGAGAGAGAGAGAGAGAGAGAGAGAGAAATGCATCAACTGATTAGAAAAAAAAAGTAAAATTAAAACCGGACAGATCACACACACACACACACACACACACACACACACACACACACACACACACACACACACACACACACACACACAGCCATTTTCATCTTATTATTCCATTCTTTTTTTTCTCTGCAAGTGATGACAGAACCCGAAAAGGTTACATAAGTTAAAGGTCATTAAGGTTACAGGTGAAAGGTGACACTCGGGAAGGGCGGGGCGGGACAGTGAGGAGAACGTGGTGAGAGAAGGTCGTGGTGAACAAAAAAAAATAAATAAATAAATAAAAAGGAAAGAGGAAGAAGATGAAGAAGCGAACAGTGATGGGAGAGAAAGAAGAGAATAGAAAGAATTGAAATGGTAGTTTGAACGAATTGGGGAAGAAGAGAAAGAGATGAGATAAAGAGGAAATGGAACAGGACTAGAGGAGGAAGAGGAAGCGGAGACGAACGGAGAAAAAGGGATAAGAAAGAGAGGAAAACAAGAGGAGGAAGAGGAAGAGGAGACGAACGGAGGAAGAAAAAGAGACAAGAAAGGAAAACCAGACTGGAGATAGAGAAAGTATGAGTAAAAGGGAGAAAAAGGGAAAATGAAGAAACGGACACTGATGGGAAAGGAAGAAGAGAATAGAAAAAAGGGAAATGATAGTTTAAACGAACGGGAGAAGAGGAAAAAGAGATGAGATAATTAAGAAATGGAAAGAAGAGACAAGAGGAGGAAGAGGAAGAGGAGACGAAAGGAGATAAGAGAGGGGATAAGAGAGAAAGGAAAACAAGATAAGAGAGAGAAAGTATGAGTAAAAAGGAAGAAGAGAAAGGGAAGATGAAGAGAAGATGAGAGAAGAAAAAGAATGAAACAAGAAAAGGATGAAAAGAAGACTGATGATAAATAGAGGGAGGAAAGAAAGATGGATAAAATAGGAAATAGGAAGAATAGAGAAGAGGAAAGTAAAGGAAGAAGAAAAAGAAAGAAAAAGTGATCGAAGGAAAGGGAGAAGAAATGTAATGTGAGAGAGAGAGAGAGAGAGAGAGAGAGAGAGAGAGAGAGAGAGAGAGAGAGAGAGAGAGCAAACAATGACATTTAGGACCGTAAAGACAATAGATAATAAAAGTAAGACACATTGAACAAGTACCCCCCTTAAAGTGCACACCTCTTCCCGTTTTCTTTCGCCAGGATACTTTAGGGCGACTTTCTTAGACCAGCCTGTTTATCTTCGTCATCTGAGAGAGAGAGAGAGAGAGAGAGAGAGAGAGAGAGAGAGAGAGAGAGAGATAGTACTGCTTTCTCCTGTTCATAGTTGACTTATTTCCTCCTCTATCGCTACCGAAGGAGGAGGAGGAGGAGGAGGAGGAGGAGGAGGAGGAGGAGGAGGAAGAAGAAGGAGGGAAAGGGGGAGGTAAGAGAGGAATGCTGTAGGAACTCGAATCTTGAGAGAGAGAGAGAGAGAGAGAGAGAGAGAGAGAGAGAGAGAGAGAGAGAGAGAGAGAGAGAGAGAGAGGAGGGGCACATCTCTTATAATTTAGGCCATAAGGGGAATAGAGAGCTACACACACACACACACACACACACACACACACACACACACACACACACACACACACACACACACACAAGGAACAATGCTAAGGGGATAATGCATTCTCTCTCTCTCTCTCTCTCTCTCTCTCTCTCTCTCTCTCTCTCTCTCTCTCTCTCTCTCTCTCTCTCTCTCTCTCTCTCT
>NC_059267.1:2426780-2449280 GCF_017591435.1 Portunus trituberculatus
TGTCTGTCTGCCTCTCATTTTTCCATCCCTCCTTCCTTCCAGGCCCACACAAGCTAATAGTAAGTTACCCTGAAGGAGGCGAGGAAGAGATCAAGGGAAGGGCCAAAGTGAGGAGGGTAGGGATAGCTAATTACCATCGCATCGTCACACGGTAATCACAGGTGCTTGTCGAGGCTAATGACCGCTTGGTGCTTAATTACCCAGGTATTTTGAGTCATCAGAATTTTTTTTTTCTCTTTTTTCTCTCTTTTTTTTTTTTATCTTTCTCCTTTCTCTAATGGCTGAACCGTGATGGGCGTGTCTCTCTCTCTCTCTCTCTCTCTCTCTCTCTCTCTCTCTCTCTACTCTCTCACTCTCTCTCTCACACACACACACACACACACACACACACACACACACACACACACACACACACACACACACACACCTGCCCGCAAATTATCACAGGTATGGGTCACCTGAGCAGTTCACCTGTAATAAAGGACGCCAGGTAGAGGGAAGGCGGCAGGGAAAGGTGTAAAGGTGTACAGGTAGGGAGAAGGGAGGAAAGGGAGGGAATGAGGGAGGGAAGAAGGGAGGGAGGAAGAGAAGGGAAAGGTATCAGAGAAAAAAGGGGAAGGTGTGGCAGAGAGAGAGAGAGAGAGAGAGAGAGAGAGAGAGAGAGAGAGAGAGAGAGAGAGAGTATGGGAAGGATTAGAGGAGAAAGAAGGAGGGAGATAAAGGGTCGTAACGCATCTCCTCTTCCTCCTCCTCCTCCTCCTCCTCCTCCTCCTCCTCCTCCTCCTCCTCCTCCTCCTCCTCCTCCTCCTCCTCCTCCTTTGTTGATTGGATTTTAATTCTAGTTCTAACTGTAAAAACAAACAAAAAACAGTGAATATTGAGACATTTTTATGCTAATTGTATTCTCTTGCTGTTTTTGTTGTTGTTGTTGTTGTTGTTGTTTGGTGAAGAAGTGGAAGAGGAGAAACTGTCCTTGTAGGTAATAATCTCTCTCTCTCTCTCTCTCTCTCTCTCTCTCTCTCTCTCTCTCTCTCTCTCTCTCTCTCTCTCTCTCTCTCTCTCCTCCACCTTCCTCCATCCACCCCTTGTTCCCTGCCTCCCTCCTATCCACCTGTCTCCCTCCCTCTCTCTCCCCTCCACCACTCACCCTCCCATTCCTCGTCCCTCCGCCTCTTAGTTTATCTGGTGAAGCATCTCGGTGTCTCAGTCAAGCAGTAAATAGCTGGAGATAATCCCCTTAGCGAGCAGTTCTCCACTTACAGCTTGCCAAGACTCCTGACAGCTGATGCAGAATCCAAGCAGAGGGAAGGAAAGTGCTGGGTTCTCCTCCTTTCCCTTCTCATTTCTCTTTTATTTTGATTAGTTCTATTTATTTTTTTTTTCTTTATTGTGAGTGTTAGGGCCGTATTCAGAAACGCTTTGGTCTTTTGCCATGACTTATTTGAAAGGCCACTAAATTTATTAACCGGGTTCCCAAGAGAGTTTTTCCTTTTAATTGTTGATCTGTCGCTAGAATCATAGCAACGCTCTTAAAAACCCGTGTCACTTCTACTACAGCCTCTGAAAATGGTGGAGGTGCGGTGCGGAATTGTTGCAGAATATTGGTTTAAGTTACGAGTGTTTTGAAAGGTAGTGTTTGTGTAAATTGGGTTAAAAAACATAGCACTTGATTTTGTATACGAGTGTGTGTGTGTGTGTGTGTGTGTGTGTGTGTGTGTGTGTGCGTGTGTGTGTGTGTGTGTTTATTCTACTCTTTTCTACTTTTTTTCTTTCTTCTCTTTACTTATCCTTTGTATTTTGCCTTTTGTTTAAATTTCTTTATTTTTTTCCTTCCTTCCTTCCTTCCTTCTTCTTTTTCGTATTCTGTTTTTTTGCATTTATTTTCGTCTCTATCCCTCCCTCTCTTCCTCCCTCCCTCCCTCCCTCCCTCCCTCTCTCCTTTACCTGTTCCTAATTGGCCGTGTAACCTATCTATGTCCAGGTGAGGTGTGGTGAGGACTGGGGGGAGGGTAAAGGGGGGGGGGTTACAATTCAGGTGCACGAAGACGAGAGGTGACAGGGAAGAGAGAGAGAGAGAGAGAGAGAGAGAGAGAGAGAGAGAGAGAGAGAGAGAGAGAGAGAGAGAGAGAGAGAACATTTTTTTTACTGCTCCTGTCTATTGTATGTTAATCCTCACTCTCATTCTTAGAGAGAGAGAGAGAGAGAGAGAGAGAGAGAGAGAGAGAGAGAGAGAGAGAGAGAGAGAGAGAGAGAGGTAACATATTCTCTTTCCTGTTTACATTTATTTGTCTCTCAATTTCTCTTTTTATCTCATTATTTGTTTATTTAGATTTATGACTCGTGTGTGTGTGTGTGTGAGATAGAGAGAGAGAGAGAGAGAGAGAGAGAGAGAGAGAGAGAGAGAGAGAGAGAGAGAGAGAGAGAGAGTGTGTGTGTGACCCCCTGAACCCACATACGTAATTAGTGATTATTTCATGCTTGTCTTCGCCATCTTGGGTCATGGCTGGGGGGGGGGAGGAACGAGGAGGTCAAGAGGGAACACTAAGGAACACAAAGAAATAAAAACGAAGGGGTGGAAAAAAGGCAAATTATCCTTCACATTTTCTCTTTCCTTTTCTATTTCATCTCCTTTTCTTTTTTCTCTCCTTTTCTATCCTTCCTTTTTCTCTTTCTTTTTCTCTTTTCTTCAGTCTATTCTATTTCTTTGCCTTCTTTTTCTTTTCTTCTTTTTTTTTCTCTCCTCTCGCCTCCTCCTCTTCATTCTTTTCTTCTTTGTTTACTCCTCTTCTTCTCTTGTCTTTTTTTTCCTCCCTTTCTCCTTCCCATTACCTTGTCCTCTTTCTTCTTGTCTCCTCCTTTCTTCTCTTCCTCTTCCTCCTCTTCTCACGCAGTCCTGTTTTATCATCTTCCTGCCTCTTCTTCCTTCTCCTTTTCCTCCTTTTATCACACACACACACACACACACACACACACACACACACACACACACACACACACACACACACACACACACACACAAAGATATCAAAAGCTACCGAACCCCTCCTCCTCCTCCTCCTCCTCCTCCTCCTTCTCTCCTTTCTCCTCCCCTCCTCCCCCTCCTCCTTCTCCTCCTCCTGTGACCCACAACGCTTGTTAGCATAGGAATTCTGGTTACGCACGTCTTTCCCAAACAGAGAGAGAGAGAGAGAGAGAGAGAGAGAGAGAGAGAGAGAGAGAGAGAGAAAGGGGGGATATAAAGTCTGGTTTACTAAATGCAGTTCTTCAATGGACGTTTCAATATTTAATAATTTTTCATCTTACTTTCACTTTTCTAATTTTGTGTCAAATGAGGTCATGCTTATCAGTCCCTCCAGTACCAGGACGTGTTTCCATATCTATTCTGGCTACTTATCTGGTGATTTTATACACCTTCAGAAACTCATGGGGGGGGGAAGGATTGAAATAGTGAAGACTGTGGCCATTAATCTTCTGACCTCCATAGACCCTTCCTAATGTCAATAAAATCGTCCAGTCATACAAAGAAAAATTTGATAAAAAAAAAAAAAAGAAAAAGAAAAGAAGAAGGACCTAAGTGTATATCGGAAATAACTATAGGTGGAGGAGGAGGAGGAGGAGAAGGTGGTGGTGGTGATGGTGGTGGAGAACGAGAAGAAAGAGAAAGAACTAGAAATGGATAAAGAAGAAAGAATATGAAATTGGATGGAGCATGTGAGGGAAGATGTGGAAGTAGAGAGGGAGGAGCAGGAGGAGAAGGAGAAGGAAGAGAAGGAGAAGGAGAAGCAGTCCTACTGGAGGAGATACGAAAGGACATGGGAGGAGGAGAAATAGGAGAAGGATAGAGGATTTGATAAGGAGAAGGAAAGTAAAGAGGAGGAGGAGGAGGAGGAAGAAGAAGAGGAGGAGGGAAGAAGAAAATAGAAGAGAGAAAAAAGAAAGAGAGAGAGAGAGAGAGGAGGAGAAAATTCAGGACATTGACAGAAGTAGGAAGAGACAGAGGAAGACTGAATAAAGAGGAGGAGGAGGAGGAGGAGGAGGAGGTGGAGGAGGAGGAGGAGGAGGACAATGCAAGCTTTCTTACGATTAGGTTTATGGATCCACCTTTAGAGAGAGAGAGAGAGAGAGAGAGAGAGAGAGAGAGAGAGAGAGGGGGGGTTCTTAATTAGCATTCACCTCCCTACCGTATCTGTCCAATACTTGTCTTTCCTCACCTAGACGACTTACCTGAACATTGGCATTGATAGATAGTCTCTCTCTCTCTCTCTCTCTCTCTCTCTCTCTCTCTCTCTCTCATTATTCACTTTCTCCACTTCTTTCTTTTTTTTTTTTTTTTTGCTTTGTCTGCCTTTGTTTATCTTTCTTTCTTGTTCTTGTCCCTTACTTGTCTGTCTTTCTCTCTCTCTCTCTCTCTCTCTCTCTCTCTCTCTCTCTCTCTCTCTCTCTCTCTCTCTCTCTCTCTCTCTCTCTCTCTCTGTCATTCATCCCATTCCTTCCCATCTCTCCATTCCCTCCACTTTCTCTCCATTCCTCCATCTGTTACCTTTACCTATTTCCGTATTAGGGTATTTGTCTCCTTACCTGTCGATATCTACCCCATTTTCTTTTTTTTTTTTTTTTTTTTTTTTTTTGGAGGAGTTTGTGATGGTGGTGGTTTGGGAAAGAATGAACAGGAAAAGGAGAGAAGGAAGGAGAGCACAGAGAGAGTAGGAATAGTTTGGGAAGAGGAGGAGGAGGAGGAGGAACACAAAGGAATACAAAGGAAAGACAAACAGCAACAGATCTCCGAGAAAGAGAATTTTAATTAGTTTTAATGTGTTAGTTTCCGTTTTTCATTATTTGTTGATTCTCTCTCTCTCTCTCTCTCTCTCTCTCTCTCTCTCTCTCTCTCTCTCTCTCTCTCTCTTACAAGTTATCGTTACTTCTCCACTCCAATATCATCATCATCATCATCATTCCTTTCCCTTCCTTTCCGTCACTTTCTCTTTTCCTTGTCGTCAACTTCATGAAATTAGAAAGAATCATTATAAAGTTGATATTCTCCTCCCTTTTTTTTTTATTTATTTATTTTTTATTTTTATTTTGGTGACTTGCATTATGTACATTATCTCTTTCACACACACACACACACACACACACACACCTTTCACAACAGGTACAGGGAGGCGGGAATACCTGTGTTCACCTGTGCATTTAAAACCACTCTTTGTTTACCTTGCCTCATTTAACATATCTCTCTATCTGCTCAGTATCCCTTTCACTGCTGTAGTTTGTCCTTCTATCTGCTCAGTATCCCTTTCACTGCTGTAGTTTGTCCTTCTATCTGCTCAGTATCTCTTTCACTGCTGTAGTTTTTGTCCTTGTAATGTCTACACACCTTTCACCTTTACAACAGGTAGGAAGGCGGAAATACCTGTGTTAACGTGGTTATTTTAATCTCCTCACCACCAGGACGCGTTTTCATATTCATTCTGGTTACTATTTTGGCAATTTTATACAGCTTCAGAAACATATGTTGGGATTGAAACAGTAAAGACTGCTGGCCATTATTCTTTTCACCTCCAAAGACCCTTCCTAATGCTAACAAAATCGTCTAATGATACCAAAAAATCAAGATAAAAATGCGTCTCAGTATGGAAGGGATTCAAAGCTCTCCGAATTCCTTGACGTAGGATGGTTGTAGTTTTTTTTTTTAATATTAAAGTGCGTGTCTTTAGCTTTTGGTAAATCCTTTATCTTTGGAGCATATTTCTTGAAATCATAAAGCATTTTTAATCAGGAGGAATTGGATGCTAGTCTCTCTCCCCTCAATGTTTCTCAAAATAGGTTCTGAAGATAAATAAAATAATTAAAAAAGTTAGTTATGAAATTATTCGTTTTCTTTCGTATTATTATTAAAAAACGGATATATTTTATGGGATACTAAAATATTGAGCTGTAGTCAGTTTATTCCTAGTGTTAGAGACGTAATGTGCTGAAAGCGACGATATGCGATCATTAACAACACAACACAGTGATTCACATTTTCTACTACTCCGGAAATGGCGTAGTTTTCACTTTATCTCATGATTTGTTCACTATCATACAAAATAACTTTGCAATCTGCGTGCAATAGAGCCAGTAGTTTTGATAAGCGTTTACTACAAGGTCATCACTGAAGTTTAAATAATTAGGCTACAGTTATGCTCAATAGATTTTTCTTGTGTAGAGTGGGTGGTAGGGAAACACAAGTTGAGCTAAAGCTTATGTTTCCTCACCACGTATTCTACACATTTGTCTGGAAACACAGATTTTCTTGTGTGTCGCTAACTAAGAAGGTAAATGGTAATAATGACTAGTTTCCCTCTTGACTTTCATCCGTAGTACCCTAAAAGAAGGCTCGCAGACAGGAGGGCAAGCCAGACACTGATTATTGAGCTGTCACCGAATTAATCAGATTGCAGACTTGCTGTACCTGTTGCCAACTGGTACGCGTTGAACATTCATTCTTCCAACACATTGCGTTACTTCCATGTTTCCGTGATAAATCTATTATAACTTTACTTTAATTACCTTTTGTTAAGTAATGTAGTTCCCTTAAATTTACGTAGGTACATGTAGTATCTCTCTCTCTCTCTCTCTCTCTCTCTCTCTCTGTATTTTACCTAGTTGTATTTACCTATAGTTGTAGTTTTACAGGCTTTACGCTCGTGTCGCTCCTTCTCCATATCAACACTTATCCAATTTTTCTTTCAAACTATGCACACTCATTGCTGACACCACTTCTTCACTCAAACTGTTCCAAGTCTCAACACATCTTTGCGAGAAACTATATTTTTTAACATCTCTCAGATATCTTCCCTTCCTCAATTTCTTACTATGCAATCTTGTGCTTCTAATGCAGTGATAGTCAACCTGGGTGCATGGTGCACCCCAGGGTGCATGATTTTTTTCAAAGGGTACATGGAAATAATGGGGTACATGGAGGGGTACATGACAAGGCTAGTGTGTACAAGAATGCACACTACGAAAAGGTGTTTTAGGAAGAAAATTGTAAGTGTAATGTAAGAAATTAATTTAAATTGAGATTATAGTATTAAAAATATGTGTATTATATTAGTATATTACACTCAGTATTAACTATAGTTACTATACACAGTATAAAGAGCCATTCCCCAGATAGGCAGATACTGCCCCAAAGTGTGGGGAAAAGTATGAGGAATTTGGTATAGGTACTTTTCACGACGGGTTTTGTGACACAATTCGCGCCTCACGGGTTGGCAACATTGCAGCTTGCGGGCCTGCGGCGGTGTACTGGTATTAGACGTGTCACTGGCGCTGGTAGTAGAGGTATACACTCAGTACAGTGCTACCCTCATTCTACCTTCACGTTCCTTCGGAC
This sequence comes from Portunus trituberculatus, assembly GCF_017591435.1. Taxonomy (NCBI): domain Eukaryota; kingdom Metazoa; phylum Arthropoda; class Malacostraca; order Decapoda; family Portunidae; genus Portunus; species Portunus trituberculatus. Next base: position 2,434,159 of record NC_059267.1, read on the forward strand.
GCACAGTCAAGTTGACTCCCGACTTAACCACTCAAAATCGCTCGTATATTGGTGAGTAGTAAATAATGATAGGTGGATGGAAGGAAACACGGCCATGACTTATCTAGTGCGGATGCCAACAACATATCTGGCAGAGAAAGGCTTCTAATCTGGTGGATATTAAAACAAAAAAGCGAAACCAGTTACAAGATGTGGATTCTCTGATGAGGGGGGCACTGGAAAGTGAAATAAAACCTCGCTTTGAAAAGATTGTTGGAACAATGCAGCAGCAACCCAGCCACTGAATATAAAACCTTTTTAATTTGCTGTTTTATAACTTGTGTGTATACAATGTGATATTCCATTTGTATTTTTTTTTCAAACCATTTGAAAAATCACATTATTTGTACATTTAAAAATAGAAATACAAAAGGTATACACATATAATTATATTGTTTTATTATACAGTTACCACCTATATAATTGTTTAGGACCAAGTAGCTATTTTTTATATTTAAAATAGAGACCTAATACTTTTATTTATATATTTTCGGTCTTAAAAATAAAAAACAATGTGATTTTTTTTTTTTTTTTTTTTTTTTGTCGACGGCGCTAGGGTACATGAATTTTTCAAGAGCTCCCGGAAGGGTGCATGATCTTAGAAAAGGTTGAAGAACACTGTTCTAATGTCACATTCTTCTCTCAGGATAAGTTTCTCACTATCCACTTGATCCATTTGTGTGTGTGTGTGTGTGTGTGTGTTTCACTGTTTGATCTGCTACAGTCTCTGACGAGACAGCCAGACGTTACCCTACGGAACGAGCTCAGAGCTCATTATTTCCGATCTTCGGATAGGCCTGAGACCAGGCACACACCACACACCGGGACAACAAGGTCACAACTCCTCGATTAACACCCTGTACCTACTCACTGCTAGGTGAACAGCACCTACACGTGAAAGGAGACACACCCAAATATCTCCACCCGGCCGGGGAATCGAACCCCGGTCCTCTGGCTTGTGAAGCCAGCGCTCAACCACTGAGCTACCAGGCTACCTATGTGTGTGTGTGTGTGTGTGTGTGATACAAGCAAACTAGGTCACTTTTAACTATAATTTATATCGAAATATTAGAGAGAGAGAGAGAGAGAGAGAGAGAGAGAGAACCATGCGTGCTTTGGGGTCCGAGGGGTCTCCAGGCGCACGGGTTCGAATCCTGTCCACGGTCCGAGTGTAGAGGCGGAGTCACACTTGCACTTTTCCGTCTTCTTTTTTTGTCTGACGACTGTCAACTTTTGCAGACGGTGGCCGTCACACACAAGCTTGCTTCCGCCTTTGCCGCGCTTGTCGATTGTAAACAAACATGGCTCCTCATTCACCCCAGCAAGCCGTGGCTTTTTTGCACCAGGACAGCCAGTCGGTACCAGTGTGGAGCGGTACCGAGAGTGAGAATGACTCAATGTTACCGTCTTACCCATCACCGCTCGCCTTCAGCCACCTCCACGCTGTATACAATTTGCTCAGTAACGTTTCGGCTATTTACCGGTACGAAAATTTTTACCAGTACAGTACCATTAAGGCTGGTACTGGTATTACCGGTACTGGTATCGGAACTTGGCAGGCCAAGGCGCTGGCCGTGAGGGACAGTGAGTGGTGGAGATGAAGATACCGATAATAGTGATATCTATAGTAGCGAAGAGAATATTGTGTGTGTAGCCTCTCAGTAATCAGAGGTTAACTATTTAAACATGGTTGAGGACACAAAGTGGACAGTGGAGTGTGGGTGCCTGCTAGTGACACGGACAGCCGCCGCCGAGCAGTCTTTGGCTAACGTAAGTAATATATTGGTGTAACTCATCATTTCACGGTGGTGCCATGTCATAACCTAACGTTGGTAACCTCCAGGACAACATATCAGTGAACTAACACCTGCACATACTTATAAAACCAAATAATTCAAATCTTGAAAACGTAAACAAACCGATCCCTGACCCGCCGCCTCTCTCTCAGCCATTATCTGCCTCATCTCTCACTCATTACAGGCCAGACAGGTCACAAAGTGGAGCCATAGGCCTAATCTTTCATGTCAGTTGTTGAGATATATCCGCAATTACCTGATTTGTGTGCTATGGAGGCTCAGTGAGAAGAAGCGGGCCTACCCATGACGTCACGAGCCCCAGGCTGTGACGTCATCACCAGCTCCCGCCCAAAATGCCGGTCCCAGATGCTCGACTTCCACTATTATTTATATTTGTCTCAGTTCATTTATTTCGAGTCACAAGTGCCTTTTAAGGGTTTCTAATGATAGTTCGCAGTGTTTTACGTGTCTTCCATGCTTGAGTTGAGTGAAGTACGGTGATGTAGAGGGTGTTTATGACTTGAATGGGAGGGCCAAAATACGCTAAAATTTTTACCTCCGCTATCTGTGATTTTTTATTTGAGGTTGTAGCGAAGTGTTTGTGTTTTCAAAAGATGGTTTATCATGAGAAAAGTGTGCAAGGCTCCTGAGAAGTTAAAGATGTGGACTTTAAGAATGATATGTAGTCCTGTTAATATTGTAAACAACGTCATTTTTAAATATTATTTTTCTAATAGGGCGAGTTGCCAGGTTTTGATATATCGAAATGATAGTCATAATTTTTGAAAAACGTTATCGATTCAGTTGAATGAAATTGGTGGGCTTTGAAATTGTGTTTAAGCAAGTCGAAGTTCTAATACTTTATTTAGTATATTTTTGAGCTATTTTTATTATTCCTTTTCTCGGCAATGTTTTTGTATTTTAGAAGTTAGTTTCGATTGATAACGAGTCAGAATTTTTATAACATTCGTGTCCAGCTGCCTTTTTGGGAATCCTCATTTTCAAAATGATTTGCGTAACGAATATATGTGACGTCATCAAGGAGGGTTGACCCCACCCCGGCTGGACCCAGGCCGATACCTGGCTCCAGGCCCGAGGGTGTGGGGGTGTGTGTGTGTGTGTGTGTGTGTGTGTGTGTGTGTGTGTGTGTGTGTGTGTGTGTGTGTGTGTGTGTGTGTGTGTGTTGCCTTATCTTTCGTTATGAGGGAGCCCACCAGCTGGAACCACTGACACCCAGCTCCCAGCTGGAGGGTGTTGGAGGGGAAGGTGGCTGTGTGTGTGTGTGTGTGTGTGTGTGTGTCATTTTCTTTCATGGTACTTAGCGTGTGTGTGAGTGTGTGTGTAATTCACTATGGTCGCCCGGTAGTCACCCAGCTCAGAGCTCATAGAGTGATCTTCGGATAGGACTGAGACTCTGTGTGTGTGTGTGTGTGTGTGTGTGTGTGTGTGTGTGTGTGTGTGTGTGTGTGTGTGGCCTTATCCATCGTTATGGGGAGCTCACCAGCTGGAACCACTGACACCCAGCTCCCAGCTGGAGGGTGTTGGAGAGGGAGGTGGCTGTGTGTGTGTGTGTGTGTGTGTGTGTGTGTGTGTGTGTGTGTGTGATTCACTATGGTCGCCCGGTAGTCACCCAGCCAGCCTTCCCCATTACGGAACAAGCTCAGAGCACATAGACAGATCTTCGGATAGGACTCAGACTGTGTGTGTGTGTGTGTGTGTGTGTGTGTGTGTGTGTGTGTGTGTGTGTGTGTCGTTATTTCACCGTTCTGTATACGTTTCATCTCTGGCGTCCCTCTTTATTATCCTAGTCTGTCAACACAAACTGCAAGTAATAGCGTATAGCGAAATGTGTCCTATTCTTAGCGCTTATTGAGCAAGGGGAAGCTATGATATGTAGGAAACACATAGCCCGGAGCAAAGCAAGGTGCCTCTATCGCCTCGCCTCGCCCCGCCGTGTTAACCCCTGCAGTAACATGACGTGTTTTCATATTTATTCTGGCTATTACTCAATGATTTTATACAGCTTCACAAACTTATGTGGGGATTAAAATAGTGAAAACTGGCCATTAATCTCTGACACCGTAGACCCTTCTTATTGTAAGCAAAATCATCTAATCACACACAAACTATCGTAAAATGCCACTTAAGGGATTAGACTCGACTCACTCAGACGCCCATAACTGAGTGCATGGCGGTAATTCAGTGCTGGAGATCTTAATGACAACAGTGCCCACAGAGATAGATTGAGAGTTTATGGACGACAACAGTAACAACACAGCGCCTTGTTTTCACCCGACATGTTTCCACTTTCCATCGTCGTTCGTGGAGTGGCTGGCGAGAACAAATCAAGGTTCCTCGCAATTCTTTTACCTTGATTTTTGGGTTTGATTAGGCGATTTTATTGACATTAGGAAGGGTCTATGGAGGTCAGAAGATTAATGGCTGGAGTCTTCACTATTTTAATCCCCCACATAAGTTTCTGAAGCTGTATAAAATCACCAAATAGCAGAATGCATAGGGAAACGCGTCCTGGTACTGAAGGGGTTACGGCAACGCACACCCTAAATAGCTTTGATACTAGTTAACCCCAATGAATAAGTGTATGCAAGTCACTGTGTGTGCTTGAGATCTTACTGAAAACAATGCCTACACATCAAATTGTTTTCACCTATTACATATTTCCACTTGTATCGCTGCACGTGAATGGAATAGCTCTCTCTCTCTCTCTCTCTCTCTCTCTCTCTCTCTCTCTCTCTCTCTCTCTCACACACACACACACACACACACACACAGCAGTTAACTATTGGTGTGTAATAGTCTTGTTCAGTTCTTGAGAAACGCACCCCAAAAAGTATCCCCTTAAGGCGGTGTCACTCTATAACTTTTTCCGTCGATTAATGCGATTTCCGTCTATTTTTCAACGTTCCGCATGAACTTCTCGCATGAATTTGTCAGACGATGGGGATCGTTTCCGTCTGCAAATTTTCCGCCTTTGTTTACATACCAAGACCAAGACCACAAGACTTGCCGCGTCTCCTCAACCTGCTTCTACGTGCATTGGTTCTACCACTAACCATGAACGCATCCATGCACGCTTTTTGGCTTGTTTAGCTCGTCTAAGTTTCTTAATACACAGTATTACGTTCAGAGCAGCGTATCTTTGCCGGAGCTTGGCCTCCATGTTAGTGTTTACATTGTGTTGGCGGGAAGATACGACGGAAAGTGACGACGAAACACCGTTTGTGTGTGTGTGACAGGCCGCAGCCAAAATATTGGCGATTTTCTGAAAAACGACGGAAAAAGTAGACGGAAAAAGTGCTAGTGTGACACCGCCTTTAAGCCCATAAATTCCCGTGAAAAGCCCACATGAGAGAGAGAGAGAGAGAGAGAGAGAGAGAGAGAGAGAGAGAAGGGATATTAAAAAAAAAAGTGAGGGGTGATGATGGTGGAGGAGGAAAAAAAGAAAAGAAGTATGAGTGGGATGGAAGTGGAGAGGGTGGGGGGGGGATAAGGAGCGACAGTGAATAGAACCAGTCCAGTACATGTTCTCACTTGCTGGTAATGGTGGTGGTGGTGGTGGTGGTATCGGTGCGTGCCAGAAGTAGTGACGCAATACGAATTAAAATTGCATTCAACGACGCCAGAGTATAGAGAAGACCGTCACCTGCAATTCGCTATCTACGCAGGTCTTATCGCTACACGAACACATGGCCGCTATATCGTCAGTGAGTCAGTGAGCAGCTGGGTTGGCTTTGTGACGTCACATGGTTGCTGCGATACGTATTTGTAAATGCAGCGGAAGGTTGAGCAATGTGCGCCTGTACGGTTCAGTTTGGTTGAGTAGTGAGGGAAGGATAGCGTGTGGTTGTGTTGACATATGTGCGTGAGTGAATTCGCGCATATACACAACGGAGTTTACGTGTAAGGCCACACATGTCCAGGAAAGACGGTATGTTTGTGTGTATGTCGCTATTCATGTGTGCCAGTTTAGTCTTGCAACTTGTATACACTTTGATTTATCTCTCACTCCTTGCATTGACTCATCATCTCCCTCATGAGTAACGTTTAAAGTATGGCAACTGGCAAGCCTCCCCATACGTTTCTCCACCGCCACCATTCTGACGTTATCAGTCTCAAGGTCAGACGGACTCGCCTCTGCTCACTGTATCGCTGAGCACTCAAGCCAAGCAGGACGCTCTTCTGGTAGTCAAAGCAATCAGGGCAGCTAGTCACGCAGGGAGTAAATGCAACTTTAACACCACCAATGCTCCAAATACCAGCTCCCCTCCAACACTATCAGTCGCTTGCTTGCATGTTTTGATTTTCCAAACAGTTTGTTTACCTCATCACCCTCGCTACCTCAGTCAATCGATAAAACCCATCATAACCTCACACACACACACACACACACACACACACACACACACACACGAAGGCGTCCCTCCCTTATAACGTCAGCAGTAACGGTCCACAACTCAGCACTGAGACGACTGCTGGACGGCGAGTACAGACAGGTTCGCTTCCTGTCCCACCAAACTGAACGCAGTTGAGTGACTAGAGCACCCGCCACAGTGATGAAGGACCCGCGCTGCCACGCGGGTAACGTATTGAGTTGGGTGTCGCGGGGAAAGTGTTGTGGTGTGGAATGTGACAGTGAGGAGGCGCAGCAGGGAGTGGTGGGCGGGAACAGCACTGCATTAATCGAGAAAATGTGAAGACGAACAAGGTTTTTAATTTTTTAATGCTGGAGTGGCAGAGAGCGAACGGGACAAAGCTGGGCAGTGGTGGTGGTGATGAAGGGATAGGCTGGGTTTAATTTTTTTTTTGTGGTCAGTGTCCATCACCCCCAAAAAAAAAAAAGTGAAAATAGAACACACATCTCTATGGCTGCATACACACGGGCCATTTTTTTTTTTTTTTTTTTTTTTTTTTTGCGACCACAAAATAGTGGCGAGTAGTGGCGGACGGGTCCATTTTTCCGACCACAACTGTGACCGGCCAGTGGCCAGCGATAAAAACCGTTTTTTCAAATGGCAGCATAAGTATGAGCCACTTTAGTTGCCGCCACCTTGCCACCCGCGTCACAGTCTGCTATTCCTTCAGTGAGCGATGAGAGTGGAAGACATGCTGAAATTGCTTGAGCTTTGGGAAGTATTGATTGCAGAGATCGAGACAAGACCAGGAATCTGTGACATCCAGGTGTGGGAATACATGGATAAGAGTATTAAAGAAAAATTGTGGCCAGAGGTGTGTGAGGCTGTGGTCACCGACTGGAGTAATCTTTCGCCTGAAGAAAGAAATGAGAAAGGTAACACAATATACTTTATTGAAAGAAAACATTGTTTATCAATAAATTTTATGTTACACTTGCCTGCTTGTCTGTGTCTGCATGTCTGTCTGTACGCAAGTGTGTGTGTGTGTGTGTGTGTGTGTGTGTGTGTGTGTGCGCGCGCGCGCTAAACATTTGTTTTATAATATGATACCGAATGGCTCCTGTGCAAGGTAGCACCCACTATACTCAGTATATATATATATATATATATATATATATATATATATATATATATATATATTTTTTTTTTTTTTTTTTTTTTTTTTTTTTTTTTGTGGCGACCCCTTTTCGTGGCGGCCACTGACCACAAAAAAGTGGCTCGTGTGAACCCAGCCATAAGAACACCATTGTGAGCAGTGAAGAGTGGAGACAGAAGCCGCGCTGTGTATTGAGGACGTATTTGCTATTGGAACCAGACTTCTTTTTGGCAAATCATCACTTGGTATACGCGTATTTATCGTAGTGGGAACCGGACATCTGTTAGTCGGTTTATAGGCATCGTTGTGTAGAGTTATTGTAAAGCTGGTGGCGTAAGTGCCATCACAATCATCTCGGTGCAAAACATCTTGCGTTCGAATCTCGAGGAGGCGTCTTTGTTTAGACTAGTAAGACATTTAATGTAAAAGCGGCAAGTTTAATGAGGGCATTCTGTGTTATGTATGTGTGATGGCAGGGAGACGGGCAGACGGAGGAGCTTCAGGCGGTGCATGGTGCGTGGCTGCGTGCATTTGGCTACTACTACTTTCATGCACGTCACAAGGGAAAGGAATGTTTTGGTTACGAGCTGAAAGACAAAGTTCACCCTGCACTGGAGAAGCTAAAGCACCAAGATATGCAGTAATTGTTCGTAAAATCAATAGTAATTTTCCGTATAATCTTTACTGTCCCCCACAAAAAATAGTACACATAGGAGTCCCTCACAGAGCACACACCAGCCATATTCCAGTTGACTAGGTAACACTAACGCAACCATTATTAGATACAGTGACTTGTTACAGATAGTGGCAACAAACAAGACAGTTCTGAAAGCATGATCTGGAACATTCTCGGCGCCTTTCTTCAGTTATGACAAGCTGCAAGGGTGTTTTTAATGATCTTGGCCACAGTTTTATAAGGAACATCATTAATAGAGAATAATACACGTAATAGCCTAACCAGTAAACCTTCTGAGGCCTTTGAAAACTCGCCTTTGAATTTAAGTTTCAAAATACATGTTCTGGTTTGTCTTGTTTTGTCTTCTTTCATCATCTGTATTATGTCCTCAAAAAGTCTCGCTTAGGCATTTCCTTTTTCCTTTCCGATCAGTATAATATTTCTTAAATATCCGTTTAAGTTTATTTTCTTGACATTTTGTTTAATTATTAGTGTTATGAAGTCATGATATTCTAAACTAAAGGGCATTGTTGATCATAAGTAACAATTGTGGTACTGCATATTTTTGTGGGCCTGTGGGGGACGGGGTGTATGAATGGATGACTGTACATGTATCCATCCGCCTCTCCTAGCAGTTTTCTCTCTCTCTCTCTCTCTCTCTCTCTCTCTCTCTCTCTCTCTCTCTCTCTCTCTCTCTCTCTCTGCATTATTTAGTGTTACTGTTTATTGTAATTCATAACTTGAGCTAAAATGTGTTTTCCAATGGAATACCTAGGTGCAATACTAGTAAAGATTTTGTTACATTATTGTAATAGCAGTTTTATATATTTTTACATTGCACGTCACAGCGATTCATCTATTTGTATTATGATTGTAAACTCTCATTAGGGGGTAGGAACTGACAATCTAAACACACACACACACACACCGCGTAGTGTAGTGGTTAGCACGCTCGACTCACAATCGAGAGGGCCGGGTTCGAGTCCCGGAGCGGCGAGGCAAATCGGCAAGCCTCTTAATGTGTGGCCCCTGTTCACCTAGCTGTAAATAGGTACGGGATGTAACTGGAGGGGTTGTGGCCTCGCTTTCCCGGTGTGTGGAGTGTGTTGTGGTCTCAGTCCTACCCGAAGATCGGTCTATGAGCTCTGAGCTCGCTCTTTAATGGGGAAGACTGGCTGGGTGACCATGAGGCGACCGAGGTGAATTACACACTGACATGGATAAGGTTGATCGAAGTATTTGATTTCCACAGTGTGTGTGTGTGTGTGTGTTGCTTATCGGTGTTATCATCGCAGCCAGTGAGGTTTAAAAACCTCTTGTATCGGTCCTTTGCGGCGAAGGACTCAAACTGCCCTATCATCACCATCATCATCATCACTATGCGTCACCTTCGCTACAACATTCTTGACTATATCCGCCTTCATGTTGTTATTCTCTTTACTGTGTCATGTCTGATTTTGCATTATCATTAATCAGTATGACTCATAGTTTGGTAAGGAAGGTGGAATGTAGTTAGTGATCGCGTGGTAGTGGTGATGACGTGGGAGGCAAGGCAGTGAGGAAGGGTGGGAAGAGTACTGTACTATTGGGACCGCGACGCGAGATAATTATGTGTGAAAGGGATGCGAGTGGGGATGCTGTGCTGACTGACTTAATGGTGCGAGTGTATGTATGGCCTGCCTGTGTGTAGTGACTCTATTGCACACTAACTTTTTACATGGATAAACGGAAAGGCGTGTTGGGTTTTCATCCCTCCTGCTCTGGGTGGCTGGGTCAGAGTCTACTCTAGACTCTAGATCAGTGGTTCTTAACCTGGGGTATCCTACACCTACCTTGCCTGTACTCCCAAGGGGTACGAAACCTTAAACCTAGGGGTACGAGACATGGTAGCCGGTGCAATGGTACCGTATATTTACAATGAGAAAGCAAAACATATATTTTCCAAATATTTCTCTTACTATAATTGTCTCAATTTTTTAAGTCAAGTTTTATTTTAAGTTGAATCCTAATTGACACTTCATTTGAAAAAAAAAAAAGTGCCTTTGTTCAGTAATTTAAAAAATCTAATAATTTTTCAGCAAGGTTTTTTTTTATCACTAATCCTTTTCATAACTTATATCCAACAATATGTTTGTATAGTATTTATGTTGAAGGGGGTACGATAATTTTTTCTGAGATATCAAGGGGTACGGACACTGAAAAAGGTTAACCGTTCCCAGTCTTCCCGCAGGATGTCTGTCTTCCTACCCGTCCCCAGTCCCCACTTCCTTCCGAATCCCACAAAGGTGTAAGACGCGTTACTGGAAGAGAGTTTCGTTTCAACACACACACACACACACACAGGTTGTGTGTGATGTGGTCTCAGTCCTACCCGAAGATCGGTCTATGAGCTCTGAGCTCGCTCCAATGGGGAAGACTGGCTGGGTGACCAGCAGACGACCGAAGTGAATTACACACACACACACACACACACACACACACACACACACAGGTAGCCCGGTAGCTCAGTGGTTAGAGCGCTGGCTTCACAAGCCAGAGGACCGAGGTTCAATTCCCCGGCCGGGTGGAGATATTTGGGTGTGTCTCCTTTCACGTCTAGCCCCTGTTCACCTAGCAGTGAGTAGGTACGGGATGTAAATCGAGGAGTTGTGACCTTGTTGTCCCGGTGTGTGGTGTGTGCCTGGTCTCAGGCCTATCCGAAGATCGGAAATAATGAGCTCTGAGCTCGTTCCGTAGGGTAACGTCTGGCTGTCTCGTCAGAGACTGCAGCAGATCAAACAGTGAAACACACACACACACACTGCAAATGCCTACTTTACCCACTCGTGGCTGTCTACGTAGAAAGTTGCTAAAACCCACCTTTCTTTCTCTCTCTCATCCTGTTTTGGGAGTCGGTGAGATTCTGGCAAGACGCTGAAAAAAGATCATAATTTTCCTGAAACTGATGAAGAGTACCTGTCAACACGTACTATAATAGACAAGGCGTTTAGGAATAGCAAATCTTATGTTTTAAGATCCTTGAAAAAAAAAAAAGATAGGGGAAATTGAAGAAATGTTCCAACTTCTGATGTGATAGGAAGAGAGTCCTTGCCTGCGCCCCACGCCCATGGACGCGGGCAAAGGCTCTTGACAAAGGTTGGCAGGCTGCAGGCACTTTCTTTTCTGAGGGAATGTTTCCACCTCCTTTCTCCTTGGTTTCGGTACATTTGTATTAGAACTCATATGGATTGTATTAAGTAAAATTCCCTTCCATATCTTTAGTATCTATTGAAATGGAAACGTATGTGCGTTATTGTTTTTCGTTGTCGTATTTCGTCAGCGCAAAGCGATCTATACCGATAACATTTTTATATTTGATATAGTTGCAGACAGTATATTCCATTACGTTATTACTTAAATTCGAAATAACTTTTCACAAATGTACTTAGAGAAGCAGCATGCCTTTTATTAAATGAAGAGAGCTGAAAATTTTATGCCGTTAATATTTGGAAATTCTTGTGGTGACCATCAACAACACGCAGCAAGGAAAACAGTGTCGTTGACGATCCTTTCTTCCTCACGTTTGTCTTGGTGTGCCAGCGACAGCCCTGGTGATACCCTCGACTAGGTGGTAAGGTTAGTGAACGGGTGGGGCAGGCAGTGGTAGGGCTGAAATAAGGGTGGAGGCGGTGTAGGAGGTGAGTGTAGGGTGGCGAGGCTGGTGATGCCCTCCTCCGGGCCTGCAGTGCTTGCCCCAGGCTGGTGGCACGTGTAGGGTTGAACCGCTTGCTTCTCTCGTGTGGGGAAGCACGCACTTTATGAGCTTTGCATGTGATTTGCTTGTTTTACTAACCTTTATCTTCAGAAACTTATTTACTGTTTTTTTTTTAATTTTATTATTTTATTACTGATAATTTCCCGCCAAATAATTTGCCCGCAACCGTCTGCCATGATGGCAATAGGTTTGGGATTTTGTTTGTGTTGGTATTATTTAACATGCATGTGTGTTTTTATGATGAGTTGGATGATAATTAATAATGTCTGCATTCACCCCACCCCCCCATCCCCACAAACAAAATTGACGGGGCGTGTGGGTAATCGAGCATTTTGGGTGGGAAACGAGAAATCAACGAAATATTGGTGTTGAAAAGTTATGGGAATATAACTTGTATTTTAATTACCTATCCTATCCTGGAGGGGCAATGCCCTACCGACCCCCAATTCAGGCAATTGAGCTTTAACCTAACAAACCTAACCTAATGAAACACTTGAAAAAATTACATTACACCTCTGACTGAACTAGGTACTGTGGTAAGCTGTCATTGGTGGCCCCATGATTGGTAGCACGTGATTGGTGTGATGGTTCCACAAACACTGGGACATCCTAATATCCTGCTACCCACTAACCCATTTATGAACAAAGGAATCATTTCCATGTTGACTGGTGCACAGCTTGCTGGACTTGGAAAATGCTGAATTTCTGTCACTTGGGAGCTATTATAGCCACACCATGCTTGCCCTACAATTTCCGTACAATTACAACAAGATTAACGACACTTTTATGTGACATGCGACTTTGGTGCTTGTACCTAATGCGGCTCAATTAGAAAGCTTTACCATGGTTTGTTTCTTCTACCAGTTTTTAGCACTTTCTCTTTTTGTTCTCTTTTCTCTTTTTAGTGGTTATTCCATTCAATTACATTTTTTTTTGCTGATTCTGCTTATTCCCTGCAATGTACATTTTATATACTAATAGCTCTTGCTTACTGTGTTTAATGTGTGTATATTTTATGTTTAATTTAAGTGTAAAGGATAAATTTTAAGGAACTTGTATTTAATCCTAACTCACACCTTCCTGACACAATACCTGAATAACTAGTAACATACCCACCTTCATTCCAGCCTGCCTAGTACTGTCTGTTCATGGGCTAGCATTGTGTGGCCTGAGCAGAGATATAGTGAGGTGGGTGGGTGGATCTTAGCCTGGCCACTACACTTTTCACAATTTTTTTTTTTTTTTTTTAGTGAAGAGACGACAATATTCTGTTGCCGTCACTTTTTTTTTTTTTTTTTTCTTTAATGATATCCGTTTGGAGGATATTTAGTGAGTAGTAGCCATGTATGTATTAACATTCATTAATTTCCAGAAATGAGTAAGAAATTGCAGTGGAAGTTGACAGAAAATGGAGTGCTTGCCCTCTATGAACAGCATTTCAAGAAGGAGGTCAGAGTTCAAGTGAGTATTGACTGCCAAGCTAGACTGAATATAGAACACGGAATGAACAAATGGTCATTTTTTTTGTCTCTTTCTTTTGATTCCTTCTCTTTCTTTTCTTCAAGGTGTAGTACTTAAATAATTGATAGAACACACACACACACACACACACACACACACACACACACACACACACACACACACACACACACACACAGTGTAGTGGTTAGCACACTCGACTCACAATAGAGAGAGCCGGGTTCGAGTCCCGGCGCGGCGAGGCAAATGGGCAAGCCTCTTAATGTGTGGCCCCTGTTCACCTTGCAGTAAATAGGTACGGGATGTAACTTGAGGGGTTGTGGCCTCGCTTTCCCGGTGTGTGGAGTATGTTGTGGTTTCAGTCCTACCCGAAGATCGGTCTATGAGCTCTGAGCTCGCTCCGTAATGGGGAAGACTGGCTGGATGACCAGCAGGCGACCGAGGAGGTGAATTGCGCACACACATGAGCCATTTATGTCTTTTCCTATTCCTTTTTATTTTTTTTCTCTTAACTCAAAGCGCTGAAATAATCAATAGAACACATACATGGTCTATTATACTTTTATTCCTTTTCTTTCTTTTTTTCTTGCCATACGCTTTTTCCCCTTTCCCATGAAGTTCGCCTGTAACTTATCCTATTTTTGCCAATTTTTTCCATTTATTTCCTTCAGCATTGGACAAGTGGTCATTGCATCATTCTTCTCTCCACACAGGTGATCTTCAAGACCCACATTGAGTCCACCTGTTACCTGCGAGTATCTGACGGCCAGCACCTCTCACCTCTTGTTCTTATATTGAATGAACATGTGCGCACCAAATTCAGCGTTGGGGCAATCATTATTATCAAGGAGGTGAGAGAGAGAGAGAGAGAGAGACTTAGTTTTGCTCATAATCATTTCTTTTATTAGAAAGAGATAGAGAGAGACTTAATTTTGATTTCTATTCAGCCTGAAATAGACCATATTGTACTTCTTTCCCTTCGTCCTACAGAGACAACTGGTTCCCTTCGATGAGTATGTTGATGAGCCTCAGTGGTTCATGAATGACTATGGCATGCACCACCTTTATATTGAAAACTACACCCTGTTGGCCAATCACACTGACGTTCCACAAGTCCTGGGTTCTCTCCGCGATAAGAGTGACTACCGTGACAATATGAAAACTGTGCTGTCTGTTTTGGTGAGTTGAGGGAATGTTGTGGTCTTGTGCTTCTTGAGGTGGTTTGATTTCTTTTATGTAATTTTTATTTATTTATTTGTTTTACCTTGTTCAAGTGTGTGGAGGTTGAGAAATATTGGTGATAGGAACTGTGTGATGTTTTGTGGATGTCACTTGAATATATTTTGATCATGTTCCTTTTCCCACAGACCACGTGGATTCCTGAGGACGAACAGCTGACATGGGTGTGTGAAAAGTGCCATTATTGTACATAAGTTATTATATTATTTGTAAATTATCTCCTATTGTCAGTATTATCATTAATATCTATCTCCTACATCTCATCAACAGGAATTTAGCTCAAATGAAAGCCTTTTGAGGCAGCAGGAGGAAAGAGACCGTTTAAGAGAACAAGGCAATACCTTTTTCAAACAAAATGACTTCAACAGGGCTATTGACTTCTATAATGTGGGTAAGTTCTTGAAATGACTCACACATTTATATCTGAATGTATTAGTACTATTTTCTGTTGATTGTAATGCCCTTGTGTAACCTTTGCTTTACTCTCCATGCCTTCACTAGCTAAGGTTGAGGATCCCTATGACTGTCGGGTGTGGTCCAACTGCAGTCATGCTTACTTCAAGCTGAAGGATTATTTGCTGGCAGAGGTGCACGCCATCGTGGCAATGAA